>NC_137936.1:18821607-18969107 GCF_963969265.1 Rhamphochromis sp. 'chilingali'
GAATATTGCGCTTGATTCTTCATATTTAACAGATACGATAAAACTATATTCGTAATAATAGTCAAATATATTTGTGCTTGCATAGTTATTTTCATGGAGAGAAGTGCGAGGGGTTATTTGAGGAATCTGTGGGCTGTAGTTTTATTTAACGGTTGCATGGATAACATTAGAAAACTGAAGAAGTAACGTTTGGATCAGCTCTTAAGATGCGCCGCAGGTGAAGACAGGAAATCACCGTTTCTGAAAGCCTGGTGTGAAGGCTGAGGCTAGTTGTATACATTTCATGTTATTTCTTTGTTTTTCAGGGTGTATGTGTTTACATCACGCTATTTAACCTAAATACTCTGTGCTGTTAACATGTAACATATGACGCCATTATCCTTTAATCCTTTAAAGCCATGTTTGATTCATGGGTTTTCAGTCTTCCACGTCATCACTGTGATTTTTTTCTCCCAAAAACTTGACAAATATGAGTTAAGTTAAAACTCATATATGCAAATCAATATTTATTTTTCATTTTTGTCATTCCATTTTTGGGGGTTTTTTAACTGCTAAATCTAAATTGCCCATAGGTGTGAATGTGGATGTGAATGGTCTGTCTCTATATGTTGGCCCTGCGACAGACTGGTGACCTGTCCAGGGTGTACCCTGCCCCTCTCACCCTATGATAGCTGGGATAGGCTCCGGCCCCCTCGCGACCCTGACAAGGATAAGCGGAAGAGAATGGATGGATGGATTTTCAAAAAACTTTGAATATTTTGGCAATTATTTCAAAGTTTAGGCTTTAAGAGTTTAAAGGCATTTTTTTTTTTAACTACAACCTGTTCATGGTTTTAGTGTTTTAAATCAGTTCACAAAAAATATTGTTACTTTGCGCAGGTAACGCCTTTTGTTTCCAGAACCTACACTGGTGTCAACTTTTTCTTATTTGCTAAATAGCACAGAGCCAGTTAAACCGTGTGTACATAGATGGAAATAGAGTACAACTACACCTGCACCTTATTACACAGCATTGTGTAGTTACCATTAGAGTGAAGTTCATAACAGATGCTGTTTGTCCTGTCGTCTAAAACAAAGTCATTCAGCGTTGCAAAGAAAAATTACATATAGCTTTTTTCCCCTTGTTTTTATTTTGCTTAAATAACGTCATTTATTCCTGTGTATTTTCTCTAAGTTTGAAATGAACTGTGCCTTTTTAGCATTGTATTATAGCGAGAGAGAGACACAATGTTTGCCAATATGTTTACCGTTTACGATCCTCTATTTTTGGTCCTTTTGTGTTTCTATGAAAAGAGCTTGTAAAGGATTGCAGTTTGAAATTTAACACCAGAAAAACAAAATCAGAACAAAAAACAAAACAAACAAAAAAACTAACTTAATGTGAAATATTTAGCAATTTCTTTCAGGTAATAAGTGAAACTGCAAGCATCTTGCAAATGATGAATAATGATTGCAACCTGCAAACAACAGCCTCCCTCAAACAACCTGCAAGTTACTGAAACATACTGAGCTTCACCAAATTGGTAACCTTCCTAAGCAGCAAGATGTTATTCCACTGTACGATGAGTTTGGCAGTTTAGTATCAATACTGTAGCAGCGTTCCACAAGAACTGCACTCAATACTGTGGTATGGTGGAATCGTTAAACTGAGATGTGTTAAAGTCAGGTAAACAAGCAAAAGAAAAAACAGACCTATGAGGCATTGCGGTCTCCCTTTTTAGCAGGGTAAAGTTTGGTTAGGTTAAAAAAACAAAACAACAATAAATAAACAAAAATAAAACCACTGACATTTGACATCATAGTGATCTACAAAAGCCTACCATCCTGTGGCGGAGGACAAGTGGGCCACAATCATCGCGCTCTCTTAAAGGGAGGAGAACCTGCACAAAAGATCAACTGTTAGCCTGCTTGTATTATATACTGGACTTAAACTAGTGTGTCTGTGTCTTGCTTCTATTTGTACCATCAGCCTCCCCAAGACAGGTCTCTTCACACTCCTCCAGGTGAAGGAAACGGTTGTCATTTCCTTCACAGCCGCTGTAGATGAAGGGCCTGCAGGCTTGAGCCTGTCTGTTAAAATACCAGCGCATAGTGTACTTTCCACAGCTTCCCTCATCCATGGGCAGCAAGCACGGGTCTGCTGGAGCTGCAGAACACATGCATACATGTAAAACTTGTGCATATATATATAGACACAAAGAAAACAAGACCAAGGCAGCCCAGGCAAACAGGATCAGTGGGAATAAGAAGCAGCAGGAAACAAGATCATGAGATTGTCAAGCCAATCTATTTATTTCAACACTTCTTGTTTCCAAAGCAACATATTAACACTTCTTTGTTTTTGCCTTATTTTGTTGGATGCATGCTTGTCTTAAATAATACTGTATGACACCCTTAAAAAAAACTAAAAACAGACAACAGCAGAGCAGCCAATGCACCCAGAGACATACACAGAGAGACAGACACCAGATGGCCAGTAGTAAGGATGAATAAATCCCCAAACAGGATGACGAATGAGCTGGTTTACCTTCCCCTTTGACTCTCCTCTTGGACCTGACTGTTCTGGACTTGACTGCTTTCAGATGTGTAACTGTGACTGCTTCCTGACCATCAGCTGTTGCCTGATCGTCAGCACTTGCTGATTTGTTAGGTTCAACTCTGACTGTTTTCTCAGATTTCTTTCTGTCAACCTCACCTGTCGACGCACACACAGACACACCAAAGAAACACAGCAAACAGCACAGACAAGGTCAACAGAAAATTTCTAAACACAATGGTAACAATGATAATGGGGGACAAAGACTGAACAATCCATGTTGTCAACATGACAGGTCACAGGCTCTGGATGGTGTGGGCTTGTAGTAGGCTGTGTGATAAATACTCAAGGGCAATAGAGTCTCATTATGATGAAATAAAAACAAATTGAAAAGCAGGCACATAAGATAAGCTGCTTCACCAGCACAAACTCAATTATGGCTTCAAAGCATAAATTTGGCATGCCTTTTTGGGTTTAACACGTGAAACAGAAAATTGTGTAGCACATATAATACATTTGGCAAAAGTCAGGGTCATAGTTACTGACTAAAAGTGACTTTTTCATAAGTATAATGACAGCCACTATAGTCAAATGAAGATTATTAAATCCCCCTGCGGTCATTTTTATTTGGTGGCGTGGAAGCATAAGGTGCGGAGCACAGCATCAGGGGTTCCTTAAAGGGGATTTATACTTTTGTGCTAATCTCCTGCACTGTAGATATGTCGTAGACCAAAACTTTCTGAATGCCAACTCTATAACCTGATCTGTACCTCACAGTAACTACTGTGACAAAATGGCACTGTCAATGCAGCTACACAATGATGTCAGCTACTCCCCTCATAGCAAAATTGGTATGGCCTGGATCAGGCCCACACAATGTGCTTACACATGGCCCACATACCGCAAAGAATGACGGCCCTTTGGTGGCCCAGATCTGGTTTGCCAGATGTGGCCCACACATGGGCCAGCACAAGGCCAGTTGCAGACACACTGGTGGTCCTGTGCTGGCCCATGTGTGGGCTACCTCTGGCAAACCTGATCTGGGCCACCAAAGGGCCGTCAGTCTTTGCAGTATGTGGGCCATGTGTAATTTGTGTGCAGCCACGGGCCAGTTGCAGACACACTGCTGGCCCTGTGCTGGCCCAGAACAGTTTCAGCTCTGGCCCCAGATGTCAGCCTAATGTGTACCTTAATCAAGCCATGTAATAACAACATGTGCAACCTGCAAAACAATGCAAAAGTAACATGACAAAACCCTGTTCAAACAGTAAATGGACTGATTCTTATATAGCGCTTTTCTAGTCTCCCGGATTACTCAAAGTGCTCTATAGAACATGCCACATTCTCCCAATCCCACACTTTCTCTAAACCGAGTGCTTCCTAACTACACACTTGGAAAAACAGAAGACCAAAATTACAGCGACTATGCCCAGCGATTTGTGATCTCCTTGCTTTTGAAATGGTTGCTTCAAAGATGGGGACTAAGTCTGTGCGTCAAGACAGTAAAATGATAAAAAGACGGAGTTACACTTGTTTTCTATGTTATAACTTCACTGTTCTGACGGACCAAAAACAGCACAAGTGAGAGTAGCCCACAAACCAGCTGTGCCACATACTTTGAACACTGCTTTCATCAACAGTGGATGCTCTCTGCCAGCAGACCCGTTATCCATGAACTGCCAGCAGACCGCGATAATGCTACCACTGCTGAACTATGATTGCAGCTTTAGTCTAACTAATCTTTACTAGTTTGAGTCAAATTGACAATTACATTAAATGTTTGTCTGATATTACGGTGATTAACTGTGATAAACTGGAAACAGTTGCGAACATGTTGCAATCTGATGTAAATGTCTTGCAGTATACATCCTAAAAGGTATTTATTAAGACGTATTCTGGATCTCTATACCAGTTATGATGATGCAGAATCAAATCACAGCTTAAATTAATGTGCACAGTTTTCTCAGTCTCATGGTTTCTCTTCAGACACAAGTGATGAATTCAAACAGAACACAAACAGTTTAACATGCAAGAAGTAACCAGTTACCACTATTTAATCTGCTGCGCCATTTAACTTTAAGATAATGTCAATGTCAATGTTCAGTGTTCAATGTTCCATGGTCAATTAAATTAAGACAACAAATTTAAAGACACCCTTAGTAGCAAGGGTTTCTAACTACGGGACATGACACACAGGTGCCCCAGTGCATAACTGCAATCCTCCAAGTTGAAATAAAAAGCAGAAGATCTCACTTTTGGAGGCAACTCTTCCAACAGTTTCAAAATTGCCACCCACACACTGGCAGTATGTCTGCTTTCAAGAATTAGACAGTGAGTATTTGCAAACCTTCACCTATCTGTCTGTGAGAGGTTGCAGTAAGTCTGAGTTAGGCCGCTATTGTTTGACAAAACTTTTGAAAACACGTCACCTCCAGTGAGGTGACCTGTGCAATTCTCCTGCAATCTAAACTGGTTGCCACAATTACTTGCAATCGGTCACCAACAACAAAAGAATTCAGTGAAATCATTTGGCAACCACTGACTTTTCCTAGTCACAGAGAGACTGCCATCCTGTTTTTACTATGGTGTAATGGAGGCTTAAAAAACAGACTATGACACTGATTAATTCAGACATAGCATGAGTTGGTGAGATGGGTTTCCAATTGGTTTGCAGGAGCAACTTTAGGCAGAATAGATGCAGTTTAATCACTGTGCTCTCTATGAGGTTTGCCAAGTGAATGCATAGAAAGCTATCAGCTGACACACCATCACTCCATTATATAATGTGGTTATATTCAGTCATGATGGCCAAAAATGTTAATTTATTGCTGAAGCTGAGAAGTTGAAGGATACTGTTCTCTCTTCACCCATGTCTGCGATACTAAAGCATGTTACTTCAGGAAAACACTGGAAATAGTGTAAAACAGAAATTACCATCACTCTGGTTGGCCGAGGGAGACGTGAAGTAGAGCATCTCCTCCAAGGGGTCGTCATAGGATTCGACGGAGTAGACATGCTCGTAGTCTGGGTCATTGGTATTTACCACCATGTGCAGTTCACGGCCTGAAAGAAGAGCAGCATCAGGCAGGATCATCAGAGACATCAATGACAACCTCTAATTTTTTGGACTGAACGAGGCCTGAAAATAACTGACCTCAGTAAAACAAGGCCCATACTCTACCAGTGTATTTTTCTTTATGTAATCAGACGTATATATTATTTTGTCGGTAGAACAGAAATGGAGTTCTCTGTTTTCTTGATGAGAAAACCACCCAAATGCTCAGAGTTCTCCAAATAAAGGACGACCAGTTAAATGTGCTTGTTAGGACAGATACATGGACAGACTGGAAGGAAACACTCACCCTCCTCACCCTTCAGCGCCAATTGTTGCTCTGGTGTAGGCAGAGCCCTGACTGGCGGGTACCGAATGTTCGGACCTGAACCTGGGAGAGCCAGATAGGACAGGGACACCGAGACAGGCACAGGCAGAATTCAGAAAGCAGGAGGGACAGGGAAAATGTTACACAAGGGAGAAAAGGGGGGTTGAAAAAGCAAAATGGTGAAAAAAAAAGAGAGGACAGAACATTCTGGTAGTAAAACATAAGCCAACAACAACCCCAAAGTACCAAAAAAAATCATTCCACCATTCCAACACAGACACCAGCTTAAAGGATTCATTGAGTTTTTGCAAGACTTTGTCACTGTAGGAAAAGCTCACAAAAACGGGTTTTAATCCTTTAAGGACTCAAGTCAGTGCTATAAAGACTTGTGTCACTCCAGTCAAAAGTGACTGTAAACTAAAACTATTACAGAGTTGTTCAATATTAAACATGCAGCTATTTCTTAGATAATAATACATCAGCTAAACATGAGGTAAATTTTGTGTTGGCCTCAAACTTGCATACTGTATTTATTAACAGCCTGCCTCACCAACACTTATCTCATGCGGGTGCTGCTTCATAACACTGATGTGGTCTTGCATTGATTAACAGCTTGAGCAACAAACACATTAGTGCAAACTCTGGGAAAGTTTATCAGTGGAGGTTCACATCAGCTTTCATTTGATTCATTTACTTTAGCATATTCCATGTTATTTACTTTTACAGAAATATAATAAATCAGGTATTAAAAATCCCCAAACAGGACAAAAATGAAAGATTTTTTCAAGATTTATCTGAAGAAGCTGAACAAACTTTCAGTAAAATTATTTCGTGAAAACCACTGATATTATTTATACCATCATCTGTTAAAAAAAAAAACTTCAGTAAACACCTTGTTGCTCACGGTGGCTTAAGGTGCAGACTTCTAGTATTTTTTTTCCGAGGGACTGAAAAAAATAGTGCACTGATTTCTGCAATGACCAAATTCCAGCAATTTTTATACATTATCTTATTTTGTATCCTATTATCAGAGACTCAAGATCTCCAATTACACTTGGAGAACAAAATTCAAATGTTAAAAAGAGTTTCATGACCAGGTCTGAACCATTTCTTCATTATTTCTTCCTATTTTTATGCAGGAAAAGGTCTGGAAATGATTGCAAGTGTGGCATTTACATTAGGCAGCAGTGGCCACAATGCACCAAATAGCTCCCAATGCAAATAAAAAAGGGCATGCTTGCAAAAACAAAGAAAATCAATCATCCAGCCACTGTTAGGAGTCTCAGAATAAATAGCTTGGTGCATACTGACAAAAAGAACATACTAGTGGGCTAGACTATTTAAAAGCCAAGCATAGCCACACAAGATAATAGTGATTGATAAGTGCAGGGTCTCATTTATGTTGAAGAAAAACATCGCCACAACATTTAGTTAATTGAAGAATATTCTCCAAGAAATGGGGATATTGTTATCACCGTAAACAGAAGTCTTCACAGGAGAAAATATAGATTCACCAGAAGTTGCAAACCATTTATAAAACTCAACAATAGAAAGGCAAGGTGATGCATGAGCACGAATAGGGTCCAAGGACACTGAGTCATTGTTTATTGATGACATGACAGAAGGGAGAGGCAGCTGGGTGAATTTGGAAGTAGATGTAAAGAGTCAAAAAGAAAGTTTTCAGTCCTCTGATAAGGTAAATGCATCATTACTGGATAAGTAGCAGCAAGGTGCTGATAATCAAATGCACTGTTGTAACTGATCATCAGTAAGTGTGACCACATCTATGAAGGCGTACATTTTGACGTCTGGAGCTTTCAGATGTGTTTTAACACAATGCCACCATCTTCCTATAAGCAAATTCACCCCAGGGTCAAGCATGGCAGCTAAGCTGAACCTGAACAAACCACATACGTAAAAACAGAAAAAAAAATCGCCGATGTTGGCCATAATACACATTGTCACGTTTGTAGAAAATCAAACACAGCATATCACCAAAAACACCTCATGTCAAGAACGGTGGTGGAGCGCTGATGATTTAGGCTTGTTTTGTGGCCACAGCACCTGGACACGTTACGGTCACTGAGTCAACCACAAGTATTCTAGAACCAAATGTGAGACCATCTGTCCGACAGCTAAAACTTGAGTGTAAGTGAGTCAAATGGTGGGACATTGATCTCAAGCACAGCATAACACCGACAACAGGATAGCAGGAAAAGAAAAGAAGATTTTGCAATGGCCCAGTCAACCTGATTGAAATGCTGTGGTGGGACCTTAACAGCACTGTGCATAAACAGATGCCACAAGCCGCAATGAAGTGAAGCAACACTGTAAAGAAGAGTGAACTGAAAGTCCTTCACAACCAGGCTGCAGACTAGTAAAGTCATACAGAAAACGATTAGTGCTGTTAAAGGTAGTTCTGCAAGTTAGTGAATCATGGCGTGTACTTTCCTGTTCACATTACTGCACATGGAAACATTCACCCATATGCACCAAAGCTGACAGGACGGATTCTCACAGAACAGATGGGCAATGACTCAAAACATACTTTGAACAAAATCCAGGAGTTTTTGAAATTAAACATTGAATATTCTGCAGTGGCTGAGTCAGCAATTGATGTCAACCCAATTTCAGTACTAACTACTTAGCACTAAGTCTGCACTCTAAGCCAGCGGTCCCCACCCCCGGGCCCCGTGAGTCATTTGGTACCGGGCCGCGAGAGTTGAGGCTCGGGTGTGAAATGTATGGTTTTCAGGGTTTTTAGCTTTATTTTGTTATCGTTTTTATCATTAACTCGGTTTCCCTGGGTCTTTTCACGTGTGTTAAGAACAAATCTTCTTTTTTTCGGTACTGGTACTAGTTTTATTTTGTTGTATTTATCTGCGACACCTCAAAGGCCGGTCCGTGAAAATATTGTCGGACATAAACCGGTCCGTGGCGCAAAAAAGGTTGGGGACCGCAGCTCTAAGCCTATATTCATCACACGACTAGAACATGTTTTATTTTTTTTAGGTGCCAGTAACCAAAAATGTGGACCTACTATCTGCTGCACCTGAGAACACACCATTTATACTGTATATTTGAGTATGTGTATGCTTCCTTGCTAATGTTGCCAGCATATTTTGTTTTTTATCCTTATTTTAGCTAATGTTGTTCACTCACTGCATTGTAGGGAAGTGAAAGAAAGGAAAAGAGGTAATGCACATGGAAACAAGATATAGTCTAAACCTTCATGCAGCCCACTTATTCAGAACGAATGCAGTTGAGGTGCTAAACAAGACAAAATGTACTTTTTGTCTTTAGCAGATACCATGTCACCATCTATCTATAGTGACATATGTGTTACACTATATTACTGTGACTCATGCTAAATCATAGTCCTTCTGTCAGCTTTTTTTTCTGTTGCAGTTGAATGGCTCACTCACCTCCGCACGCTGAGCATCAGACAGATGGACAGGAAGGAAGCACAAAGAGAGGGGAATAATAAAGGTCAGTTTAAACAGTCAAGTATGGTCACTACGGTTTCCAACCGCTCTGATGGAATTATATTTCCTCAAAGTTTAGCCATGGCTGTGACTCATGTGCTGTGATTAACATCTGAAGTTCGACTTGAGGACAACGCTGATATAAATTAGCAAAGGGAGTGCATGTAAGACTCACCACAGTGCTGACTCATCTCTGAGCGAACATACTCTCTGATCTCTTCCTCCTGAACCCAAAATAAGAAAGAAACAGGGCAAAACACACTTAGCAAAGACAACCCCGGTATCCACTCCAAGTAAAACTGTGTGTGTGCGTGCATGTGTATCGTTTGATGTCTTCGGATTACGCCCCTGCGGTAAGGATCAAGCACTGACCGTCATGCCTGCCTCTCCTCTGTCTCCCTTGGCTCCATCTGGGCCCATGTCTCCCTGCAACATGGACAGGTATTAGGACTTATACGACCCACAGAGAGGCTTGCAGCGCATTAATTCATTAAAGTGAGACCAGGTGCTACACATGAAAGAACTTCACAGTCAAAGCGGAAGGTTAAATCAACAATAGTGACTTAAGCTCTTAATACACAGAACTAGTATTTCTTGGGAACCTCTAATAATTAGTGATAACTAATATATGCCAATTCTACAAAACTGTTTGTTCAGCAGTGTTTACTTTATGCTGCTTGCAAAGTAATATAGTTAATCACATTTAGAAAAGTAAAAAAGAAAAGAAGAAGCTGAAGAGGTTTATATGATTAAAATGGCTCATTTTAGCCTGTTTCAATGTGTTTGCTAGGCATGCATAATTCAACTTTTGTGCATATAAATGAGATGTTATTGTCATGAACTTGAAATGATGGGATTCTTTCATAAAGTGTTTTAGCTGCATAAAAGCTAAAATAAAATTGCTAGGTGGTTGCCAGGCATTATAATGTATCATGTTTAATTCAACTTTTGTGGATAACAATTACACGTTACTGTCAGGAAACACAAATGTGATGCTTATAATAAGGTGTTATAAGGTGGATTTTGTTGGTGACCAATTCCTAGAAAGAGTGAGTTCAAATCCAAACATACTGAACTCTTGAAGAATGATTTGAATGAGGAATGACAACATTTATTGCAGCATTCTTCTGTAGGGAACATCAAAAATGGAGGCCAACAGCACAATCAAGAAACAGACAGAGACATGTTTGACAACTGACCGCCTCTCCTCGCTCTCCCGGGATTCCTGGGATACCACGCGGACCAACTGTGGCAGGGCCAATTGGACCTCTCTCCCCCTGACGCACACGCAAAACAACATTAATATAAAGTACATCCACAGTGGAAAGCATTCACCTAACTACCTTGTCCATTGCCCACATGATAAACAAACGGCATCTGCTTGTCTAGTTTTTATCAGTAAAAGCTGTCATTACCTCAGCCAAGAAGGGTACGTTTTTGGTAGCATTTGCATGCCTCTTTGAGTGTCCTCAATCTGACTATAAATGTGACAGCTTGGATTCTAATAAAACTTTGCAGGTATGTGGAGGTCATGTTAACAATCCATTACAATTTGGCTTACATCTACCAAGGTCTTCAAGGTCAGCTTAAGGATTTATTGTATGATTTATTTATTCTATGATTCTTAGTGTGTGGTGTGTAAGGTCAACATATAGAAACTACCATGTAAAGATCTAAAATGTCAAGTCACATTTGAGCTTTGACCTCTGCTTCAATGCCAATAGTTTGCTCTACAGACCTACACTGAACAAAAATATAAACGCAACACTTTTGTTTTTGCTCCCATTCCCCATGGGATGGACGTAGAGACCTAAAATTCATTCCAGATACACAATATAACCATCCCTCCCAAACAGTGGTCACAAATCAGTCCAAATGTGTGGTAGTGGGCACATCTGCTATATTGAGATAATCCATCCCACCTCACAGGTGTGCCACATCAGGATGCTGATCTGACATCATGAGTAGTGCACAGGTGTACCTCAGACTGCCCACAACAAAAGGCCACCCTGGAATGTGCAGTTTTTTGCGCTATTGGGGGTCTGGGGACCCAGAACCGGTCAGTATCTGGTGTGACCACCATTTGCCTCATGCAGTGCAACACATCGTCGCATGGAGTCTATCAGATTGTCAATTGTGGCCTGTGGAATGTTGGTCCACTCCACTTCAATGGCTGTGCGAGGTTGTTGGATATTCGTGGGAACTGGTACACGCTGTCGTATACGCCGGTCAAGCACATCCCGAACATGCTCAATGGGTGACATGTCCGGTGAGTATGCTGGCCATGCAAGAACTGGGACATTCTCAGCTGCCATCTGCCCTGAACAATGTGAACCATGATTCATCCGTGAAGCGCACACCTCTCCAACGTGCCAGACGCCATCGAATGTGAGCATTTGCCCACACAAGTCTGTTACGGCGACGAGCTGGAGTCAGGTCAAGACCCCGATGAGGACGACGGGCATGCAGTTGAGCATCCCTGAGACGGTTTCTGACAGTTTGTGCAGAAATTGTTTGGTTGTGCAAACCAATTGTTCCAGCAGCTGTCTGGGTGGCTGGTCTCAGACGATCTTGGAGGTGAACCTGCTGGATGTGGAGGTCCTGGGCTGGTGTGGTTACACAAGGTCTGCGGTTGTGAGGCTGGTTGGATGTGCTGCCATATTCTCGGAAACGCCTGTGGAGACGGCTTATGGTTGAGAAATGAACATTCAATGCACGGGCGACAGATCTGGTTGACATTCCTGCTGTCAGCATGCCAATTGCACGCTCCCTCATTGCTTGTGGCATCTGTGGCATTTTGCTGTGAGACAAAACTTCACATTCCAGGGTGGCCTTTTGTTGTGGGCAGTCTGAGGTACACCTGTGCACTACTCATGATGTCAGATCAGCATCCTGATGTGGCACACCTGTGAGGTGGGATGGATTATCTCAATATAGCAGATGTGCCCACTACCACACATTTGGACTGATTTGTGACCACTGTTTGGGAGGGATGGTTATATTGTGTATCTGGAATGAATTTTAGGTCTCTACGTCCATCCCATGGGGAATGGGAGCAAAAACAAAAGTGTTGCGTTTATATTTTTGTTCAGTGTATTTATAACTATGTTTCTTACTACCACTGTTTCTACTGACAACATTCAGGGATTTAGGACACGATGGTAAATGGACTGATTCTTATATAGCGCTTTTCTACTCTCCCAGAGTACTCAAAACGCCACATTTACCCAGTCACACCCATTCTCACAAGCACTACCTCTATACTGAGTGCTTTCTAACTACACTCACACACATTCATACTCCGATGGATGCATTGGAAAGCAACTTGGGGTTAGTATCTTGCCCAAGGATACTTGGCATGCAGACTGGAGGAGCCTGGGATCGAGGTGTAGTAGGTGACCTGCTCTACCTCCTGAGCTACAGCCACCCTCACCCACGAGATTCCTAAATACTTTGCACCTCTGACATGTTCAAGGTCAAATAAGGTCAAACATTTATAAAATGTATTTTTTCTTTTTATTAATGACCTAATCCTACATAATGACAGCTAGAAACTGAGCTGCCTTGGTGGAGGTTTGATGTCTCTGAGTGGTTCTTGCTGATATTCTATCTCTACTGTGTCTCCGGACAAGAAGCAAGACGAACATTAGTGTGTTGATATACAGGAAAATAACACGACAGGCCTAGACAAGAGTGTCTCAGTTTGAAAAAAAAAAAAAAAAAGCCTCTATCAGAAACATTTGGTTTTGCTCCATTGTCAACAGCTTTTTTTTTTTCCTTGATAATAAAGCAGACAAACCAGTCAAGTACAGGGCTCATCAAGCTGTCAATCATCATGAAGCAATACACAGAAACAAAAAAATGTGTCAAGTAAAGAAGAAAAAGTAAGAAAAAAACTAAGCACAATGAAAGAGACAGACAAAAAGAAAGTGTTCTCTATATATAAAGCTTGCATCATATTTTTATGACAAAACTTTCATCATCTTTCATCTTTGTTGGCACCACATTACTCGAGACGCTTGGGTGCAGCTATTTTTTGCAAACAGTGACATAAGTGATACGTTCGTCTATTCTTTCTTCTGTTATACACATTTTTGTTTCTACTGAAAATTCTGCACAGTCACACTTAATGACGTAAAAATGAACTGTGATATAAATAATTTAAAAAAAAAAACATACTAATATCACAGTCCTACATCCTCGTTCATAAAACATGTGGCCAAAGTGTGGAAATAGAAATCATGAAGCCAAAGAAAGAATAGTCACCTTTTGTCCCTGGAGCCCCTCGGGGCCCTTAGCACCAGCTGGCCCTTGTGGGCCGGTCAAGCCGGGGCCTCCATCCGCCCCTCTGGGACCTGGAGGACCAGGTACACCAGGTAAACCCTACGTCAAACACAGAGACTGTTATTTTTATGTTTCTGTTGTTGTGAGGATGAACAGTGGCGCAGAATCTGTAGATTAGGTACATCACATGGCTAAAGGGAGTACTCTAATTTTAGATTTGTATGTTTAATGTGAGAAACTCACCCTTTCACCTTTCTCTCCCTGAGCTCCTTTGGGTCCTGCAATCCCATCAAAACCACGGTCACCCTACATCCACAAAGAAAAATGACTACACTGTGCATTTGCACTGGAATATGGATATGAATATGGAACTTGAGTATGTGAAGAGCACAAACCTTGGGACCAACTAGTCCCTCTTTTCCAGGGATCCCCGGGGCCCCAGAAGGTCCGATGTCCCCCTACAAAACAAATGATGATGACCACTCTTAACAAAGGACACAAAGACATCCACACACCACACAATGACTTATTTCTTCAAATATTAGGCATACCTGTTCACCCTTTCTCCCTGGTAGGCCTGATCTTCCATTGGCACCAGAATTTCCCTGAAAATCGCACACAGCCATTATGCTCCACACCATAAATACAAAGTGCAACCTAACCTAAAGAAATGTAACATGTAACCACGTCACAGCAGCAGAGTAACCACCAAGCAGCTTTAAGTACCATCAGCTTTTAACTAATATTAACATGATGTATTCGGTTAACTCATTATTTAAAAAACAAAAAGAAAACACAAAGCTTCAGAATTATTAAGTATAACTAAACAACTCCTCCGTTCATCTTTACATCTTTATTTCTCTTCTTTCTACCATTTCCCGTTTCTCTGCCTCACAAACTCACCTTTTCTCCCTTGGGTCCATCGCCTCCACAAATTCCCTTGGGTCCTCGGTCACCCTGGAAACACAAAAGTTTTTCACTGACAGACATAAAGATCTTTTGTGAGCCACAAAGTGCAAAAACCAGCAAGGCAGAAAGCCCATCCACTCACACCGTTCATTTACCGAGCACTCACTGTGCACACGAACAAGCACTTTGTGCAGCATATTTCCTACAAAAACAGATATGATGCAGACCTTTGTGCTTTTTCTTTTTTCTCCTTGCAACGGGTATTCAGATAAAAATGTAAAAGTATGTAAAAGCAAATGTGACCAAACAACTGCAGCGCATTCTGAGAACTGCAGTTAATGTCTCAGACTCCCATAAATCCGCATGTATGCCTCTGATTTCGATTTGATTTCTACAGATGCATATGGAGAACTCGGGTGATCTCCATTTCTAAATGTCTCCTGTTGTTATTGTTGACATCCAGCTTACCGTTTTCACCATCAGCAAAATAGTCTTTTGAAACCACAAGTCACAAATGAGGGGGGACGTCACGGAGAAACCAACATTCACACTTCACGATCATGAGCTTGTGACTTAGGTCAGTTAAGTATACTCTGTATATTCATGTTTAATGTATGGCTTTGGGCACTTGTTGCTGTACCTATCCTGACTTCCTCGGTGCATACTGACAATTTGGAGCAAAAAATATCAAATTTGGATTCCTTACTCCATAAGACCTCTCATCACTGATTTTCAGTGCAGTTCTTGTGTAATCTGGCATACCTCAGTCTGTTTCCCCTCCTTAAGAATGGCTTCTAGACAGCCATCCTTCCACATGAGACCATGTCTGAAGAGGCTTCAGTGAACAGCAGATGGATCGGCTGAAGGGCCATATGCATCTCTCAGACTGTTTGTCAGGTCTTTAAAATTAAATGAATTGCATTTAATTCAATTTAACTTAAAATTTAAAATTGGTTCTTTGATAAATTGTCTGTGATGTGTAGACAGCTTTGGCGCTGGTGCTCTTTTTAGGCTTGAATGATTTATAGGTCAGTGTTAAGTAGCTCAACAAACAAACAAACAAACAAAACAAAAAAACATGCCTTTGAATTGGTAAGGTACAAGGACTGGACAGAAAATTAGTGAAAAAGCCCCCAATGCCCCCCAAAACTTTTAAAAGCCCCTTTAAAAGCCTAAAGAATTATTGCTCCATACCACTTTAAAATAGGGCAAGAAAAGCTGGATCCTGGGAAACAGAATATAAAGAAATTAAAAGCACCTCAAATCGATTCGTTTCCTTGAGTGAATGTGTTTGATTTGCATCTTTTGTATGTATTTCACCTGCTGTCTTCATGCTTCTCTTGAAGCCATTTTAATAAAGGTTATAATAAAAGAAAAGCATAGCATGCCTTCACACCCCTGTGTCATCTCCCACTTTGATCTTTGTTTCAAATTGAATTTAAATCCATGAAGTAAGTAAAATAGAAATGGGAATTGAGTCCACCAGGTTGAGTAAAACATCAATTTTCTGCTATCAATCATCATAATAGAAGTTGAAAGTATCTATATGTGTGACACAATTTGCACTAATCCTCTGCAATTGCATCAATTTTATGCTGTTATTCAGTTATGCCTGTCATCACCCATCCCTGAAAAACACTGAAGGGATAAAAACACAAAGAATGAATGAGCACCAGCTCAACCACACACACACACACACACACACACACACACACACACACACACACACACACACACACACACACACACACACACACACACACACACACACACACACACACACACACACAGAGAAAATACCTTAACTCCTCTTATTCCCATGTTGCCAGTCTCTCCCTGTTCACCCTTACGCCCTGGCAGTCCATCTTTTCCCAGTAATCCCTAAAAGTCACAAAAAAACCACAAATCACCTCTGCTTTTTTTAACTGATGACAAATCTACACACAGGTAATAAAGAAGCTGCAGTGTGATGGAAGCTAAACACCGACCGATTCACCAGGTACTCCAGGTTGGCCTGCTTCTCCCTGCAGAGACAAAACAGTAATTACAGCAGTGAAATTACTACACAATCATCATCCATGAGCGGCGTTGCTTGCCTTCTGCCCACCAGGTCCTCTGGCACCTGGGAAACCGGTAGATCCTCGTTCTCCAGGTTCTCCTCTCAAACCCTAATGTTAAGTAGACACATGCACATAAATATAGATATTGATCTTCTTACAGATCAATACAGTAGCATTTTTATTTTGATTTTTTTCTGTGGTAATATCATAATATTTAAATCATTTTAAGGTTGGAATTGATTCCTGTTAAATCCCAAATCAATGTCTAAGCCTGCATGGCCAACACATACACTTCATCAATGATTTTGCATTATGGATCAGTTCTTTAGAGTAAACACAATAAAAATGCACTAAAATTTCTTTAATGCTGAAACATTGTTAACAAAAAAATAGTTAATACAAAAATCTGGCATTATCAACCAAAAATGCCAAATATTTGCTGAATGTAGCCAAACAGGCCTAAAAAATATAATTAAGTAGACAACATATAGGCAGACATACTCAACACTGCTGTAACCCCAAATGGCCACTTAAGACTGCTTCTAAAAGCAAGTCAATCACAATCAAACTGTCCAATTAATTAACAATAAGGAAAAAAAGATTAGATCGATTAAAACTACTCCTCCATCATGGTAAAATATGTTCATTACAAGGTTTGGCCAGATAGTGCCAGTGGGGTTAACACGTTACCTTTACCTTAGATGTTTTTTTGTGCATTTTTAGGCAAATATTTGACAAACATTATGGATTACAGTGCAGATATTTTTACACAACACCCAAGACGAGTCACTGCTGTGAAGTTTTAATGCCCCCTTATTCACGAGGGTTCGCCACAGCAGGTTGCGCCACATGTTTGATTTGGCAGATTGTTTTTCTTTTAACAACGGATGCCCTTACTGACACAATCCCAAACGGATTTCTTTCTCCTCCCTGAGAAACAAAGGTCGCGAAAGTGTAAACCACTACTCTAATGTCTCTGTAAAGCACTTTGAATCACCTTGTTGTTGAATTGTGCTATACAAATAAACTTGCCTTGCCTTGCCTTACTCTAGTTGTAGTTGTATTTGTATGTTATCAATCTCAGGTATCTCTGTGTGTGACATTGATGCAGCTTTCTAAATATATTTCTAGTGCTGGCTGATAACTCTAAATATTGCCACAAATAAGGCACAAGATGATGTTCACACAACTTCTGCCAAGCAAGTCCATATCTATTATTTACAGTCTATAGTTTCAGTTTCTGAAATGCAGCAGTTCCTTTCATCTAGTCGCCGTAAATTATTTATCTTAACTGACAACAACCTTAATTGATGGGCTGCTTTTCTGACATTATTCAAACCAAACAGTTAATTAATTCATCTTACCACTTCTCCTGGTGGACCTTCTTGACCTTTTACCCCCTTTTCTCCTTGTATACCTTTGGGTCCTCTGTCACCCTAAAAGCAACAACAGTAAAATTCAGAACAAGTTTTTTTTAAAAAATATTACGCTATCACAACTAAAGTCAATATTTAGCCACAGTAAATGGTGTCATGCATTTGTTGTTCACTGACTGTTTCTCCTTTGTTGCCCTTTTCTCCAGGAGGTCCTCCCACCAGCACAGTGTCCCCCTGTAAGTGATACTACATCTGTAAGAATCTGCTATAAGCCCCAAGCCAAACACACAACGCTTTATCCTTTTGTCTCTTCTTTCACTATGCATCCTGTAATATCACAGGCCATTACCATTGTATGTATTTATACATTCCTCCTGCTCTCAAGGAGCCAAATCTGTTGTAAGAGTTCTTTTTAGTAACAGCCACATCTGAGACATGACTTATTTAGTCCTTTATCCATTCACTGTCTCTGCCGCCTTTACAAATATACACAAATAGACAATCAACAGAGTGAGAGAGTGAGCAGTGGTACTGCTTATTAGATATTAAAATGTACACACCTTCTCTCCTTTGTCACCTTGCGGCCCGCTGTCTCCCTGAAAAGGCATTGCATTCAAGCGTGTCAATTTAATTCACTACTTTACATGAGCAGAAAGCTCAGGGGAAGTAGCTAGGATGATGACAGAAAAAAAAAAAAAAAAAAAGAGGACCAGTGGTATTTACCTTCTCTCCCCGAGCCCCACGATTCCCTGGAGGACCCTAATGAACACAAAAGACACACAAACACATTACAAACAGCTTTATAATGAAAAATGACTGTGGATGCTTCTGCCCCATCAAATTGCATTAATGATGTAATGTCACAACTCTGTAGGGTGCACGGTTTAATTAAACAGTGAGCATCGGTAGAATAGATTCCTGCTGATCGCGCTTTCTAACTGCAATGCACTGAAAAGCCAAAGACCGACTGACTGAATAATTTACAGTGCAGGAAATGCACTGTGACCTTGTGAAGGGCAGCTTTTCTATAATAACAATAAGACTTTGCTTGTGTTCTTTGCTTCACAGCTCAAAACAGATTGTCCTTTGGTTTAAAAAGAAAATTGAGATCTTTGGTGGACAGGCTCCGTTTGCTCCTGAATAAAGGAAAAACTGGATATTTACAGATGATCCTCTCTCCCCATCCAATCCAGCTCGACCCTCCTCGCCCTAGGACACGACAGACACAAGATGAGCAGAAATACACAATTCTTAATTTCATATATTTTAGGAGAGAAGTTAACAAATCAGTAACGCAGCCACTGTGTCTTACTCTGGGCCCTGGATCTCCTCTTTCACCTCTCGCACCGGGGACGCCAACACCAGTTTCCCCCTGGCAACAGAAAATATATGAATTCAAAAAAAAAATCTATACACATTTAAGCTGCTGGAAAATAAAATACTGCATGTGAGAGAATCACCTTGTCTCCTTTGACCCCGTTAGTACCAGGAGATCCCTAGAAAACATATTATTGATCATATAAATCCATATTCAATTTCTTCTTGTCTGTTATGACATCTTTCTCCATCTAAATCAGATCTATTCTTGATTTTGAGATCAATTTAACCCAACAAAAAGGTGATCCAGCTAAAAACAGGTAAAGTACAATTAACAGTCAAGCCTAAACTGGAAGCTCTCAGGAGAAGGTACTTTGTAAATAAAAAAAACAGGAACTTACTGCCAATCCAGGAGGTCCAGGAGGACCAGGGGGACCAACATTTCCTGCACGGCCAGCAAAGCCTTGGAGACCCTGAGAGTGAAAACACAGACAAAGATGTAAAGGTTAAATTAATAATAATAATAATAATAATTCTCTTAGTGGATGAACCAACCCTCTCTCCCGGGGGTCCAGGAGGTCCTGGTTGTCCATTTTCTCCTCTCACACCAGGTGGCCCACTGTCTCCTGTTTTCCCTGCAGGACCTGGAGGACCAGCTGGACCAGGCATCCCTGGATCCCCCTAAAACGCAGTGACATTTTCACCCTCAAGTGAGGTGCGCCTGATACAGCCTGCAATCTGATTGGAAAGATAAAAATATAGATCATCTTTTGCTGCAATGTGTGCTATTACTCACCTTTAAACCTGGAGGCCCAATCCGACCAGGAGGACCTGCAAGTCCTATCCCTTTCTCTCCCTGCAACACACATTTTATCATAGCAGTCACTGTCAGATTGGTTAGACTGCAGGAAAATCGATAAACCAAATGACGAAAGCTCACCTTATCGCCTTTTGGCCCGGGAGATCCCTGTGCCCCCTTAATTAAGTTAAGAAAAAAGAAGAATTATTTATTGTGTTATTTACTTTTTTATATTTGTATCAACAGGAAATTAGTCAAAGTAAAAGAGAAAAATATTAATGAATGAATTGCTGTTTCATAAATTTATTGTGCAGATTTAGAAATATTTCATAAATGTTCCAGTTTCAGGTTGTGAGAACCGTTAATGTGTTTTTTTGAAAACCTCAAAACCAACAAATCATTAAAATCTTGCACATCACAGTCGTCTGGGCAAAGACAATAAAAACAGGAATAGCAATTTCAATGTCCTTGTGACTAGAAAAAAGCAGTGTTTGCCCCTGATTGCTTTGACATTTTATTTGCATTCAGATGAAAGATTCAGGTGATAGATTGAAAGAAGTTGCAGCAACCAGCTTGTTGCTCTTTGGTTCAGAACCGTTGGCTGACCCCATTCAATTGCAAGGTGCTGCACAGGTCGTGTGGTGGGAAGCAAACTTTCTCCAAATAAATAACATCCAAATGAGACTGACTTCAATCACTCTCAGACACGCTGGAATAGGAATGCAAATAACTGCTGTCCGAGATATCCAGATATGTGAAATCTGAAAGTCAGTTTACAAAAATTTGTAACACGTCTCTTTGCAATATGAGATACAACTCATCTAGTTTCCAGCTGGTTGCATTCTGGTTATATTTCTATATAAAAGCAAGGTTGAAAAGCCTTATGTCATTTTTTTATAGTTAAATTGCCATAGTGGAACAACTACGTCACTATTTTCTGTTTCAGCTCTATGAGGTTCTGTTTAGTAATTACTGCCATGTTCTGTGTAATGTGAATTCCTGTGTATGTAGGCAGCAACAGATAGCAACAGATTTGAGATTTCCACCAATTTATCTCAGTTAATCACTGTATTTTCACAAACAGATGGTGTGTAATTGCTAATTTGACCCCATTCAATCACAAACTGGTAGAAGACCGACTCCATCTTGTTGCTCTTTCGTTGCCGTCTGGATACACCAAAGTCACTTTAAAGACAGCAGCTGACTCTGCGTGGTCACAGACCTGGGCTTCAACTTGGAAGGAACAATTTCAAAGCCAACAACAATGCAAACGCATTTACACAAAGTGCAACAATTGTCTCCAGCCTGGGTTTTCTCTAGTGTGACTGTAGCATTAGATACACTGTCTATAGACCAGTGTTTCCCCAATGTGTGGGCTCTAGTGAGCCATAAAGGTGTAGCATAAGAGGTCATTTAGTTGTCTTTTACAATGTTGTAATTTCTTAATAAGTGCTGGCCGTGTACGCTGTTGTTGGGTTTTCTCCTCTTATTACATACACATATAATATACATTTTATTGTTTTGCTCTAATATTTATCAAGGCATAGAAGACATTTTAAAAATATAAAACTGTTCAAAATTTGATGAATTTTCCCAAAAAAATAAAAACAGTGACTTTAATACCATCGACTATAATGGATCACTGGATTTATGTGAAATTACACAAAATTACACACTACTATTGGCATCAGCATTGCAAATCTTCCATAAAAGCATAAACACTATGACTAAGAGTTCATTAAAAAATCTAATATGACTTTTTGAAATCCAGTTGGGCAGTGGAAGTTGATTACTCACATCTTCTCCAGGTTCTCCTGATTCACCAGCTTGTCCCTTGTATGACAACAGACAGCACATTGTGTACCTTCATATTTGTATATGTAAGTGCATCATTATTTTGTCCCATTATCGTACTCACTCTTTCTCCTTTGATGCCAGCAACACCTTTGTCTCCCTTGTTACCCTAAATGACAGCAGTTGTGCATTCAGATATACAATTTTAATGAAAAAGCACTTAACATTTCCAGTCGGTCCCTCTCACTCACTGAGGGGGAGCTTGCAGTTTGGTCAGACTCACCTTTTCACCAATTGGACCTCTCTCTCCAGCTGTGCCTGGCAGCGTTAAACCAGGAGGACCCTGCATCAATCAGAACCAGGAAAGTGCTGTAAGCTGCATTCGTAAATGCTGCTCTATTGCGTCACTTCATGCTGCAGCTACTTCCACATTAATGGCAATAGGAGTGACTCACCCTCTCTCCTTTGGGTCCAGGAGGTCCAGCCACAGCCTGTGTACAGAGTACAGAAGAAGGAGGAAAATAACAGTAATTACCTGCACAGCACAATGTGGGTTGTTGTTCATTAAAAGATGCCAACGTGTACCTAAAAGCTTTGGTATTAAGTATCATATTAGCTTAATCATCTTTGCTTCTAGCTCTCGAAGATTAAGAGCCTGAATGTCTTCAGGACGGACAGCCAACAAATGCACACTCACTGTTTAAGAATAGCACAGCAGACTGTGAAAACATTTGAAAATCTATTCAGCTTCACTGCCAAAAGCCTGCAGATGCAAGTCCAGTGTGTCTTATCACTTGTACACAACAATATTTTAAAGGTAATTTAAGAAAGACTGGATTGTAAGGGACTGATTCAAAAAATGCTTAAATCCAGAAGTTACTTCGTGATAAAATTCTGTTTTTATTTGTGGTGTTCAAACATGTTTCACCACAATGATAAGGAAGAATAAAGGAAGCAAAGTGGAATAAACGAAGCACATTATGGAGTGTGACAGACAAACTACAAAAGTACTGTGCTTCAGAACACAGGCATCGCTTCCTGTTAAAAAGGGAGTTCTTCCTCCCTGCTGTCGTTTGCTTGCTCACCGGAGATCACCAGGTCATTGAGCTTTTCTCTCTCATATCACATTGTTTTTACCTTAAAATATAAAGCAGCTAAAGATCATTCTTGTTGTGAGCTGGACACAAAAAAACCAATGTGAAGTAAAACATCTTCACAAATCAGGTGAGGATTATTGCAGGGATTCTCAAAGTTTAGTGACATACTGCCAGTTTGGGAAGGCAGCATGTGCCTGATTGCCGAAGAGGAAAAAGTTGTATGTACTCTTATGTAGTCATTTTTTATTCTGGCTTTTATTTTAATAACCATGATCTTCTTTGAAATTTCTGGTGTTACAGGAAGTCTGGAAATTTCTGTAAGTCAAGCGAGTGAGCGCAACCCTTAAGTGAAGAGTGTGTGTGTGTGTGTGTAGGTGTGTGTGTGTGTGTGTGTGTGTGTGTGTGTGTGTGTGTGTGTGTGTGTGTGTGTGTGTAGGTGTGACAACAAATGTTGGAGAGAAATCCTGAGCAGATGAACAAGTTGTATATAGCAGGTTATCAGAGTCACTCAAGAAACTGAGTGAATATAACCATTCAGGAAAAAAAATGAAAACAAATCCATTTCATAAGTCGTTTTATTTTTCATGTCTTTCACTAAATGCATCTTCTTCAGTGTTGTCGGGCATCGGAAGTGAACCAGTTCATGGCAACACGGACAATACTGGTGCTTTTTGAATGTTTTCTATACGTTGAAGCTAAAACGCTGAATTACTAATGTTTGCAAAAGCATGCCATAATGTGTCTGTGAAGGTTCTCGGTCAACCAGGTCATCGTAGTCTAAGGAGCTTGGAAAGAAAAGCATCTGGACTTCTTTATGTTTCCTTGAAGACGTTTCACCTCTGAATTCAAGCAACTTAAAGAAATCCAGACGCTTTTCTCTTTTCTCTCCAAGCTCCTTAGACCATGCCATGCTCTTTGTTGACTTTAGCTCTGCTTTCAATACGATACTCCCGGACAGACTAATAGTTAAACTGCTGGAAATCGGACTTCCTTCTATTGCCTGCTGCTGGATCAGAGACTTCCTCTCAGACCGTGTACAGAGAGTTAGAGTGGGGCTCTTCTTTCCTCAGCCCTCAGCCTCAACACCGGCTCTCCACAAGGCTGTGTACTGAGTCCTCTACTGTACACTCTGTACACACATGACTGTGTTAATACCCACCCAGACAGAGTCATCAAGTTTGCAGATGATACCACCGTGGTGGGGCTCATCTCTGGGGAAGATGAGACGGCGTACAGAGCTGAAGTTCAGAGGCTGACAGATTGGTGTGTAGACAACAACCTGGACCTCAATACCACCAAGACAGAAGAACTGGTAGTTGACTTCAGAAGCAGGAAGTCTGAGCTGCAGCCTGTCGGCTAGTGTGTGTAAAGGGTGTCCAGTTTCAAGTTTCTGGGTGTGCACATAGACACAGACCTCCAATGGAGCTCTAACATCTCTGCGGTTTTGAAGAAGGCCTAACAGCGTCTCCACTTTCTGAGAATCCTCAGAAAAATGGACCCGAAGAAGGAGCTGCTGACCGTCTTCTACCGCTGCTCCATTGAAAGTGTGCTGACATATTGCATCGGTGTGTGGTTCTCCAGCTGCACCACAGCACACAGAAAGGCACTCCAGAGGGTCATCAATATGGCCCAAAAAAATCCTTGGACATCCTCTTTCCTCCCTGAAGGACCTGTACAGCACTCGCTGTCTCAAGAGGGCACGCAGCATCCTACAGGACGGTACACACCCAGGACACCGGGTGTTTAAGCTGCTGCCGTCTGGCAGGAGGTTCAGGCTGCTGAGGTCCTGGACAAATAGACTCAAGGACAGCTTTTACAACAGAGCAATACCCTGATCAATGCAAACAGCTGACCTGACTGGCTACCTACCTGGACTTTTTTTGGGGGGGCGGGGTAACAACGGTAAAAACAGTAACAATAATAATATTTATATTTATAACAAGGTGCAGTAATAATTAATGTGCAATAATAACAGTGTGCAATACAAATACACTTATTCTTCTTTTTATTATATATAAGTTAATATACTGTGTGTTGTTTGTGTTGCGCTGTGATGTGTCGTATCGGGCCGTGTTGTGTTATATGTAGTGCCGACGTAGGACAGTTTTCCAATTTCATTGTACTACTGTACTATGTATGACTGTGCAATGACAATAAAGAGTTATATTATCTTATCTTATAATGTCTTTTGTTAAAGAAGCTCCAAGTTAATGGGCTTGAAAAGCATGTGGCATTGTAATAGTTTACGTTTGCCTGAATGTTTGCGTCCCGAGATTAAATGAACAGAACCAAATTATGTTTTAAAATATAGGGTAACTCAGAATTTTGAAACACTGCGTTTCAAAAATTGAAAAAACAAGCAGCTGGTATTGTTCTTAAAAACAAATTAGTTAATTCCAGCACTGTAACACACACTTCATTCTAGACTGTACACTATGTTAATGTAAACCCCTTATAAAGGGTGGAAAAATTCAACACCATAACAGCCTGCCATTAAAACAAATCAGATTTGCTGAGACTGAATTGGAGGAAATTCATTACAAAAAGTAACAGTTTAATTAGAGCTTATGCCACAATTAAAACTATTAATGTACACTGTTTTTTCTTTATTAGAAATTTTTAAAAGAATCCATCAAACAATCAGTAATAAAAACTCAAGTCACATTAAAGTGTGGAAAATGTGATAATGTGAGAAGCAGTTAACAGGGAACATTGTGTAAGTGTCCTTCTCTGTCATTTTTAGTTTTCATCTGCAAGAATTTGGCTTAATTTCCATCCTCACTGGCAGAATCAACACAAGGAAGCCAAACAATCCCCTTTAACAGATGTCTCCCATCATTCGTTAACAGTATACCAATGTTCATCCAGCACAGCTGTTTGAGCATGATCATTTTTGATTAGGTTTATCATTATATTAGTGGTTAAAATAGAATAAACTACAAGGCACAGCAACTGCCCAACAAGTCAATAATAAACTCCTGGTATACAAAGATGTCTTACTTCACACAGGGTTTCATTTCCCAATCGAAAAACAATAAAACTGTGGAACAAAAATCTATGGATCAATAAAAAAACAAAAACAAATTAACTTTAAAGTGACAGACAGTGCACATAAAAAAGGAATGGCATTTGACCTAACGCATGTGAACCCATCTGTCAGCCACGGTGGTTGTGTTAAAGCCTGGCCTTCAGCATGGAGAGCTGCCAATAGATGTGGCACACTGGAATTCATCAAGGATTTTAATGCTGATGAAAGCAAAAGGATGAATGCAGAGGTATAGGTCTGTGTCATCCATTCAGCTGGAAAACGACCGCAAACATACAATACTTACAATAGGGTCTGGAGACTATCTGTTAATGATTTAATTTATAATGATGAGAACATTTTTGTGCAGGGATGTTTAGTCATATAACAGATTAACACAGCTGACACTCTGCACAGGAAGCTTGAATTCTTCTATTACCATAAAGTCCCACCATATCCAGTTTATTATAGGAAAGCATAAACTGGAGACACGGCCTACTGTAAAATAAAACACATGGTCTTAGAGAGAAATTAAGATTAAATACTCAAAAAAGACTTTTTTTAACACCCCAGAGATACTGCTTTGTGTTTCACCTATTCGGGAATTAGCGACCACTCCAAACAGCTCAAAATGTCCAAGGTTAGAAGAGCACAGTTGGCCTGACTGTTTAAATATGCAGAGGCAGAAATGTGTTCAGACAGAAATGAGAGCAGGTCCACATTTATCTGGCGTTACTCCACAACACAATTTATGATCGCGTTTGACCTCATGAATTACAGTTTCCAGTTCCAACGACCCCAAAATTCTCCAATTGCTCTGACAATATACTGGCTCTCAATCAAACCTTTTCCATATTAAATTCTTAGATTATCCTCATGTGTCACATTGCCAGTCAGCATAATTAAACCATCTCAGCATCATAGCTATCATCTACAAATAAAACAGTAGTACTCCAGTTTCTCTTTAAGAAGAGTGGACTTACAGGGGAACACATCTGGAACCCACTGGGGCTAAGGTTCATGCTTTAAGATGCAGCTGTGGCTAAGATGGTACAGCGGTCATCGAATTATTGGAAAGTTGGTGGATCAGCCTTCCAATGGGTCGACTCCCTGACTTCTCCGGTCCACATGACAAAGTATTGTTGGGGAAGATATTGAACCCTGAGTTCTCGCCATTGGAGAGTGAGATTGTGTCTGAATGTTAGATAAGTACTTAGGCGTAGAAAAAAAAGGTGCTCTGTGAATGAGACTGTGTTCAACCGAGTAGAAACGCATTGTGTAACTACCAGTCCATTTACCATTTACTGCTCCTAAAGAAGGACTCAGAATAGAACCCCTGGTGTCAGATAAAAGCTCTTCAATCTAATAATAACGCTATACTTTTTAAAATTATTACTTCATACAACAAACCATTCTGTAGCTTGGATTATATCCGATAAAAACAACCAAAAAACTAGCTGCATTTTCTGTGTCTCTTAGAAAGATATTGCTCGCTAGACGCAACATCTGCTCACCTTCCCTGGAGGCCCGCTGTCTCCCTGCTCCCCCTTCAGCCCAGCCTGGCCTGGAGGTCCTGCAATGCCCTGAGGAACAAATTACACAATGTTAACACTGAGAAAAAAAAAACACTCAATAGTGCTGCCACCGGTGAGCAATATGACATAAACTCAAACCTGCTTTCCTGGTAATCCATGTATTCCTTCTTTGCCAGGCACCCCATCTCTTCCAGGAACACCAGGTTTTCCTGCTTCACCCTGAGGAGCAGAAATGCCTTAGCATATGCAGTGTTTATCACTCTCACACTGAAGATCATTTACTCATTCAAAATCTGAATCGATGCCTGTGTTAAATTCACATCTTTACATCATTGATCAGTTATGGTCTACACAATAAGACTCTAAATAATGCACACAATGCCAGATAAATGAACTTACATCTATTTTGCTTGATTTTCTTATCAAAGTATGCCAGCACTTATTTTCAGGTTATAAAAAAGCACTTCACATTTTAATATATTTAGTCTACAATAGTCAACATATTACACAAATCCAGCAGTGGATGTGTGAGAAAACCAGAAATAATAATGGTAGAAATGTTGATATATCCCCAAAAAAGAAAGAAGGGTCTGATATCCCAAAAAACCCTATGCAGCTCAAGCTGTCAGCAAAATCTTGGTACAGATGTTTTGGCATTTTCAGTTAATCACCTCCCTATTTTCAGCTACAACAAAACTGCCTGAGGGTCAAGACTTTTTTTCACGTTTACATTTCCTCACTGTGTGACACATTGCAGCCGCAGCAGGATTAAGACCAAATACGCACCACCTGCCCTGGCAGTCCCGGAGGCCCCTGTGGACCCTGCAGGGAGAAAAAAATTACAGTGGTACGAAGGAACACATTTTGATACACACCGTGAGATTTTAAATGAATTTCACGAGAAAACATGACAGAATTATTTTCCCCTGCTGAGAAGTTATGATTTGTGGGAACACATACCACAGCTCCTGGGGGACCTGCTGGTCCTGGCAGACCTGTGCTCCCCTGTGCACCAGGAGGACCCTGCAGAGATGAGAAATAAACTCACAGGGTTATCTGTTGTACATCACAACTGTGCACATTGTTATATTATTCGGTCCCGGAGAAATTTAATGCATTTTATATAAGATGTAAAAATTTTTATACCTGTACACCAACACCTGCTTCTCCTTGATTACCCTGTAAAAAACAAAAAGTTTTATGAGTTTGATAAACAAACAAACAAACAAAAATCTACTTGTTGTACACTAAAGTTTTGATAATGTAGTGAACTCACCTTTACACCGGGTGGACCTGGCAGCCCAGCGGGACCCATGGGACCCTGTTAAAAACACATCATCAACGTTGGTAACTGTTAATAAGAGTCTTTGAATGTGTGTGACATGTTTGTCATACTTACAGTCGGCCCCATAATGCCTGGCTCTCCTGGGTTTCCCTATAAGCAAAGTCACAAAGTCACATAAAAAATTGAACATCTGCACACAGGCCACATGCTAAAGGAATGGGTTTTTTTTTTTACATTTTTAAAAGCTAAATGGCTTTGTTCCTGAGAGTTATGTAAGAATGTCAGCCGTGTCTGTCGGTCGCTAAATATAACTTTCTGCTAGGAGTTTCCATTCACAGCAGTCCCAGTGAGATGATCACTGATACAGAAACAAGCAATTCTGCATTTGACTGCTCCAAAAAACAACCAAATGAGTGAATATTAAACTGTGTACAGATCAGCTAATGAGTTTATGTATTTTTGAGGTGTCTCTTTCAAGTCTTTAACTCTAAGTTAAATGACTACTGGTAGTAGCTTTATATGTAACAAAGTGATGTTTTCATCCAACTCTGAGTAGCAAAATCCAGAGCTGAAAAATGACGCCAAAGGTTAAGCTTATGAAACACAAAACTGAGGCAGGTTCCAAAATTGAGTACATAGACATTTTATATATATATATATTTTTTTTAACAATGATTAGCAGCTATCTATTAACTGCATTTTATATCCATCAATCCTTAGGTAAAAAATGATCACTTAAAAAGAAAAATCCTAAAACTGAGGCTTCAGATTTAAAGGTTAAAAACCCATACATGTTAAAATGATAAAATGTACAGATAATTTAAAAAAATGGTAGCCTTTAATGCTAATTTTAGTTGTCATAATAATGTAATGAACTCATTTTTTAATATAACTTACTTATTAAAATTTTTATTCAGGCTTAAATAGGCTAAAAGTCTGCCCCAGTGTTTGACGCATGCTTTTACATATACTACCTTTTTTGTACCCATGCAATCTATAGATCATCTTGCTTACCAAGCAAGCTAGCATCAGCTGATAACTTCACCCTCTCATTCAATTCAATTTTATTTATGTAGGTCCAAATCACAACAACACTCGCTTAAGCTGCTTCATATTGTAAGGTAAAGACCCTACAATAATACAGAGAAAACTCCAGCAAACAGATGAGTAAAAACTTGGAGACAGTGGGAAAGAAAGACTTTGGCTAGATCAATTTTTGTATACAGTCAACTCCCAGGAAGCAAGCAAATAACTTTCATTTTCAAAATGTAGAACTATTCCTTTAGGCAACATATTTATGCATAAATATGTTTAGAAAAATTGAGTACTGAAAAAGGTGCACACTTTTTCTGTACCCAAAAATCTACAACTTGGAATGATAAATACTGTCATATGTACATGTCTCTATAGGAAACATAAAATACAAGCACTTAATTGATGGACAACAGGTAGAACAATACAAACAGATTATCTGAAATGTCAACAAGGAGACATTTGCATGGTAAGCTCTGAAAAATCAGCACTGTGCAAGGGATAAGCAAACAACAGACATCAGGCACAGCTGCATGCATGATAAGCAGATTCGAGCGAATCATCAACCGTACTTTCTGGAGTGCACCCAGTTTAGTATTCCCCACACTACTGTACATAAGAGCTGCGGCTGAGGATGTCAGCCGACTTGCTTTCATCTCGTCTAACAAATTTATGGTATTTTACACATTTAAATTATTTGCTTCAAAATGTAGTCCTTGAGTTTGACATAGATCCTTTTGGACATTTCATGAGGAACAGTTCGAGGTCTGACTCTTATCCCAGACCTCAGCTCCCAGAATCATGATTCTAATAAGAATGAATTAAGATTAAAGAGGTGAAATTTGCCTGGGAGGTACATGACAATGAGTGCATCCCGATGACAGGTTGTGCTCCTGGTGTTAAATCATGCTTTATTTTTTACCCTGCTTGCTTTGTAAGCTATTGCCCATCAGCGTCTTATCAGTTTTGGTCGAATCCTAATTATATCTGATACTACAAGGACAGATTCTCCAAACCTTTTACACCTATTTCCCCAAAAGCTCAAGCATGCCAGCCATCAGCAGAGAACCTACCGGTCTGCCTAGAACTCCTGGGAACCCAGGGAAGCCCTGGAGAAATGACAGACAAAGGAAAGTGGATGACAGGAGGGAGGGGGGGGGACAGGTGGGTGGAGAACAGTGACGAAAAAGGGGAAACGAACAACACACACAAAAGGAAATGGACATAGATAAGACGCACACAGGTAGAGAGAGAAAGTTAAAGAGTGAGGCGTTAGTCGCACAGCTGCACGTGGTTATTGCCTAAGGATCTACGAAGCCTCGGCCCAAGGAGGGAAACAGCTCCGTTGGCTTTGAACTTGCAGCCAGCCTGCAGCTTTAACTCTGCAGATCAAGCCTAAAAGAAGCAGACTGTGTTACTGGTTACTCACTGGTTGGCCTCGAGGACCAGCAGGCCCTGTTGAACCCTGCTCAGACACGCAGGGAAGGAAAACAAAAAGTGTGAGGAATATTTTCCTTTATCTTTCCTTGGTTTTACCATGACTGATGATAACCATGACTTACAGAATTTCCCCAAAGTGTGTTTTGGGGAAAAAAGATGAAACTTTAATGTGTTCTTTGTAGAGATGTGGTTCCTACTTGTTACATACTTTGAAAACAATAGATTATAGGCTCATTATGTCTGTGAATGATTATCAGTGATATAAGGAAATACACACACTTACCAAGTCAGCTGAAATTAATGTTTAGAATACATATTTACAAAATCAATGCTATATCGTTTTCACTATGACAATTTGAAAGTACAGTGTTGTAAGAGTCAAGTTAACTTTCAGAAACCTCTGCCACACATCCCGCAGGGAGCAGTCCACTTACCGGTTTCCCATCCTGGCCCGGTTTTCCAGTCTCTCCTGGTGTTCCCTGCAATTGCAAGCCACACATCTGTATGCTGACAAATCTCATAAGAGTATCATAATAGTTTTATATTAGACTGACTAACACTTTCACGCAATTTAGCTGAACATCAACAAATATGAACACAACAGGTCATCTTTACGTTTCAGTTTTGCAAGATAAACAAGAAACAATGTTTTAATTAGTGGGAATTTAAGGAGGCGGAAGAGAAATTTTATTAGCTTTAGACATAGCTTGACTAACTGTTTCCCCATGCTTACAGTCTTTGCACTAAGCTAAGCCAACCAGCAGCCTTCAATAGTGTAATATTTAGTGGACAGATGTTAGGATCACAGCTTTTCATCACTGATCTTCCTAACAAGCAGGAGGTGGTAGTCAGAATATTTAAAACACATTTTGAGTTCATGATTAGAGTAACAAAATATTTTAATCAAGGCTCCATTTGAGAGGCAGCTCACCTGTGAGCCATCACGGCCTTTTTCTCCTGGCTCTCCTCTCTCACCTTTATCACCTCGAGGTCCCACGAAACCCTGTAAGGCGCATTCCAATTGTTTATTCATATTAAGACACATACGATGTGACATGACACAAGATGTGTGTAATATGCGTAAATCTTACGCGGTCTCCTTTAGGTCCTGACGGTCCTGTAGCACCAGGTTCTCCCTTCAACCCAGATACTCCAGGAGGGCCTCTAGCCCCAGGAGACCCAACCAGGACTGAGTCAGCAGATTCTCCCTATAAACCATAATCACATACATATGTGTATCCTTTTTTTATTCTACATTTACTAAATATCTTATCACAACAATAACTAAAACTATTTTACCTTTTGACCTGGCGGGCCAGCTGGTCCTGTTAATCCATCCCGACCCTGAGAAACAGAACAAACTATCAGTTAACTACAAGAACCAGAAAATTTACTAAAACAAGAAATGAAACCATCAACCTAATAAGAGGACTCACAGAATCTCCTCTGTCACCTTTCTCTCCTCTTTCCCCCTAAAAAACAAATATACAATGTCATCAGTGTGATGCCAAAAAGAGACCCCATTTGGTTGCCCAACTCTCCTCTCCACCTTATCTCCTGGCCTTCCTGCCTCTCCTAGTTCCCCAGCTCGTCCAGGAAGACCTGGTATCCCTGGCTTGCCAGGCTCCCCAGCAGGCCCCGCAGGTCCCTCTGACCCTCGTTCGACAATGGCTCTTCCTGGAGGCCCCGCTGGTCCCACAGGTCCTCGGTCCCCTGCGTCTCCTTTGCCGCCCCTCTCTCCAGAAAAACCACGAGCACCCTAGGGCAAAACCAGAATAAAAAACGATTTCTCTATCAATTTCATTCGATTAATTACACTCTAAAGAAAAAATCCAAGCAAGATGCTTCATTCTATCTGACTGGAAGTCTTCACATCATTTTGTCTTTTCACTTTAATCCTCGAAGATGCTTAGTCACACTTACATCTGCTCCAGATGGTCCTCTCTGTCCAGGCTCACCCTTATCTCCCTTTTCACCTTTCTCTGAAAGTGTGTCCTTGCTGTCCATAGCCTCCTTCAGATCAGACACCTGTGTGGAGCAGAAATCCAAAACGGAAAAACTTTATAACTTTCAGCAGCAGATGCCCATCTGCAAAATGTTTTAATCCCCAGATAAAACCAGTCATTTAGAATTCATCCCAGCAGCTCAAAAACTGCTCATAAACAGTGTCACTTTAACCTGCCAGGCATAATTCTAAAATATATAAGCAGGTGTATGTGCATAATAAATGAAAGACTCATGCCTACATTTACTGGACTAAATGAGCTGCTGAAACAAGGCCAGACATAAATGGTATGATGACATTTGCAAGAACAAAGTGGGAAATATAACACTTTGCATACATTTGCAGGAAATGTTCTTCTCTAAAGCTATAACAGAAGCAAGAGTAAGTGCTGATTTTAAGACTGTTTAGATAATTGCATTTTTTCCCCATTATTCCATCCATCCATGCAAGTGAAAGCCAAAAGAAATCATGTTCAAATCGAGTTAGTCATCTGAGGAGTCCACCTACCTGAATACCAAAGCCTGCCAGAGCTTTCTGTACATCCTGGCAGGAAACACGGAGACATTATTAAACCGAGATGTAGAAATGTAAAATACTGACAACTGACAATTACATGACAGACAATGTGCTGATGTCTTACCACTGACGTCCCGGGTTTGCCAGGTGCTCCATCCTCTCCTGGGTCTCCCTAAACATAACAAGATATGAAGGAGTCAAAAAAAAAAAAAAAGTGGACCCTCGACGTCACATTTTCACTGAATGTTTCACTTACAGTTTCACCTTTCAGGCCAGGCAGACCTCGCTCTCCCTGAAAACAAAAAAGAAAAAATGAGAAATACCAATGAGGGTGAGGGGGGAATCGCACTGCAATACCATCACAATAAACTGCACACAATAATAACGGCATCACAGTAAAATGATTCTTAGATCTTTGCAATCTTTCTTTTGTGCAAGAAAAAGTACTCCAGAAATGGAAAAAAAGCAGGGCTTATTTCTTTAGTAATGTAACTTTGGTGTTAGAGTGTGTGTGTGTGTGTGTGTGTGTGTGTGTGTGTGTGTGTGTGAGAGTTATTATTATTCAGCTTTAATAACATGTTAGTTCAAAGTACTCCAGTTTATACTTGCTAACTAAAAGGTAAGTTAATTGTTCAAAGAGGACTGTGAATGTCATATGCCAACTAAAGAGTCTTGAGGTGTAATGAGTTCTCATAAGAATAGAAGGTGAAAGACTTGACCTGTAGCTGCTGTTACATAGAATCACATTTCCATTCACTTCCTGTTTCAGCTACAGAAGCAGGACACCAGTTAATACAAAAAAGCCCAGAAAAAAAAGAAAAAACATCTCGAAACTACAACTTACTCTGGTTCCTGCAGCTCCAGGGATTCCTGGGACACCCTGAAAGGAAAACGGGGACACAAAAATGAAGACACCCTGGCAGCTAACAAACAGCAACTTGTGTAGATATGACACACATAACTGCTAGTTGTGAATGTTGGTGGCTCATGGTTTGGGGATAACAAGAGCAACATACATAGAATATAGTGGACAGTAATAATTATTTGACTGCCACTTATTTTCTTTAAAAATATATATTTCTCCATTAAATAAGCTAAAAGAATCTAACTAAAAGATGCTCAATTTAGTTTCAGCAGCACCAACAGCGGCAATAAGAATGGTGATGCACACTCACGGGTGTTCCTGGGGGCCCCTGTGGACCTGGGATTGGTGTCGCGTCAGCTCCTTTCACATACACAACCTGAGAAAGGGGAACATCCCGTTTCATTCAAAACGCCAAATTAACTTTGCTATTTTTCACATGTTGGCTTCACTCGCACCTGACCAGGAGGACCAATGCTGCCAGGTAATCCAGGTGCTCCTGGGGGACCAGGGGAGCCTAAAGGCCCAGAAGGACCACGGTCTCCTGTCTCCCCGTCACGGCCCTGAAAAACACATGCTGTTCACAACTGAAATTCACCCCACACACTTTCTTCCTCTTTCACTATAGTAAAGGCTGAACTATAAAATCAAAGCAGGTGGCCGCTGCCACCCCTCCACTGATGTTCTAGAGATAATTAATATGAATTTGCACATGAAACCGGCACTCTGACATTTGGCACCCCTCTGGATTCCACTCAGAAGTCGCTCCACTTAAAGGCTAAGCTAGATCATTAGAGGTGAATTTATATAGCTTCTTCAGAGGAGCCCATTGATTCAGCAGTGAGAGGCTGATGTCAATTTTAGAACAACTATGGCTGACAAATATACAGCTGAAGGGGGAAGTGATCAGGAGAAAAAAAGGATGGAAAGCTGATATGCAATAAAGTCATAACAGTAAGGCAGGGCGATATAAGGCATCTCGATAAGATATATAAAAAACAAACTGACAACAAACACATTTTTGATAAGTAATCATATGAAAGAGGTTTGTGAAAACTGACATCTCTTCCAGCTGCTCCAGCTTCTCCTTTGTCACCCTGTAGATTAGAAATAGACATTAAATACAATCTTCAAAAATAATCCTGCTAAATTATGGGTTTTCTTGTTTTAATCCCCTCTTTATGTGCACATCATGTAAAAATAAAAACCAATGTCTAATGTACGTACATGTAACATGCAATTTTACATGACAATCGCGTGGCTTGGTTAGCAAACATCGTGCCATGGGTCAAGTAAGATGCCTTTACAGAGTCAAACTGTGGAAATCATGTTGACTAAATCGTATAAAAGAGACACAGACCTTTCTACCATCTTCACCTGGCACGCCATCCTCGCCCTGTGAGTCCAAACAAAATGCATTACAACAAACAGGAACAAAGTGCATAATGGCCAGTCTGCCACGGGAGCACTCAGTGCCTCTGCTTTAGAAACTCACTTAAGCGAACGATTATGCGGCAGAGCCTGAAATAAATGTCCATACTGCTTTTGATCAATAAATATCATTTACAGAATAAAGGTATAAAAAAGGCCATTACCAATTATACAAGTACATCAAACTATGAGGATATTATATTCAGGAGGTCAGAGTTACCGTTTTGCCAGGTGGTCCAGCTTTGCCATTTTCACCTGCTTTACCCTGACAAATAAAAGTAAAGTTAATTAGAAATTTGGAAGTGGAAGTTCAGTAAAAACATGTATAGGCCTGACAGACAGAACGATGGAACTTTGTGGGAGTCTCTTTTTGAGTAGGATAGAGGGGTACTCACAGGTATCCCTGGATTGCCTGCAGGTCCAACAGGCCCTGGGGGACCCTGCGCCCCTACTAGTCCAGGTAATCCCTGGCAGAAAAAAAACAACAAATAGTCCAAGAGTAGATTCTGCAATGAATTACTAGACACTGTAAAACAGTGCAAAATAGATTTAAATGTGATTTGTTTATTTTCTGAGACGATCACTGTGTAAAAGATTCAGATTCAGAGATGTCATCGCTAGATAGACTTTAATGTGCATGAGCAGCTGCAGAGCTGTTGTACAACTGCCCTGTAAGCCAGGATTTAGATCTTTTAAATAAACCCTAAGTTTCAAAGTTCTGGACTTTTAATAACATTATTATGGTCAATATTGCATAACAGTCTCCTCTGAAAAATGGACTGGCCTGGAGACATCTTTCCCTACAGTCGGCTTACGCAACTCAGCACAGATCTAAAAGCTGTTTTTTTACAGTTTCCACAGTGCCCTCTGCAGGACGCCCACTTCAAGTGCATATGCTCACTAAAATTGAGAATGTCGCAAAATAATGACCCCACAACCCCAAATTGGATGAGCGGAAGAGAACGGATGGATAGATGGATGCTCATTAAAATCAAACTACAGAAGACATTTCCATCATGAATAATCATTTGCACGGTGATCATCTCAGACAATATGAAAAGTACATTTCCTGAAACTACATTAAATACATTTCCAGTGTAAAATGATTAAAACAGAACAATGAATGAAAACCTGAAGGGGCAAACAATTATACCCGTCTACTTAAGTAACAATACAACCAAAAATAATGTGTTTATTTTGTAATGATTGCCTTTTTCACACAATCATCTTCAAAGACAGAGAGAAACAAAACTTACATCCCTCCCTGGATCTCCCTGTTTCCCAGGATCACCCTATAACACAAATAAAAACAAATGCAGTGCATCAGCTACACAGAGACTCTGTGAGTCTTATAGTTTGGTAAAAAATGAGACAAACTGAAATACCCTCTGGCCAGGTGGCCCAGGAGCCCCTGGTTTACCATCAAGACCAGGACGCCCATCTAAGCCAGATGCTCCCCGTTCTCCCTGGTAATGCATCAGTTAAGAGTTAGGAAATCACATGGTTATTACAGTCTGTAAGTTAGCAGTATACACATGTTTCTGCCAGCAGATTCCTACTGGAAATCTGCTGTTTCACTAACAAAACCAGTGGAAGTTTCCTTGCAGCACAATGACAGAACTACACATGTCAGAAGAGAGCAGTAGATGAGATTGTGTGACTCCAAACCTTCTCTCCAGGTGGTCCTCTGTCTCCTGTGTCGCCCTATAAAAATCAACGTGGCATAAATATAGTTGAAAATCAATGAAATTCAGACAGTTAAAGATATGCATTAGAGATAATTGTAATGTAGAGAATGAGAGAAGGAAAGTCCACTCACTCTTGTCCCTGGAGGCCCCCGTTGTCCCTCAGGACCCTTTATAGACGACAGGAAAAGAACAAGAAGTCACATCACTCTTGCATACAAAAATCTACTGAGAACAGGATCTGTGCACATTCAGATTTATATAGGGCAACTTATCAGATGCTATGAATGCATTTAAAAATTGCAAGAATGAGGAACACTCACTCGTAGGCCTGGAGCTCCAGGAGTCCCCGCCTCGCCTTTCGTGCCTTTGCCGCCATGCTCTCCTGGGTCACCAGCATCACCCTGGGAATCACAGTGATGTAATCTGCTGCTATATACTTTTTTTTACCCAGTTACCTTACATTTTTCAGCTATTGGTGTTTATTTAGGATATTTTAACAGGTCAAACGAACATACTTGATTTTGTAAAAAATAAATAAATAAATAAATTCTCAGTGTCTACATGCACAGAAAAAGCGCTCACCTTTTCTCCTCTCTCTCCTTTCAGCTGGCCCTGGATATCAGCCTGTTGACAAACAAACATGGCAAATGTCACATGGAGCACTGCCTCCTCTGTGTTATCAAAATTGGATTATAAGTAGTTAATTCGGTGTTAAGCTGATTCCTGGAGGCTGTTAAACAGTGTTCTGTGACACTGTTTTTTTACCACTGTTCCTGGTGGTCCTTGGGGCCCTTGAAGTCCCTGGTTGAAGAGAATAAAGTGTGTGAATCCACTAACGGTACATATAAAGACACATCTCCCATTTCCAAAATGAAAATAAGCACCATACCTGTTCTCCCTTCTCTCCTCGTGGTCCAGACGGTCCAGGGCTGCCCTGTGATTGAACACAGATCAATAAAGGTGCTGAGCGGCCGACCTTTTTCACAGCTCCTTCTCTCAAGGTCTCAACAGAATAGTACAAGAGCATACTGAAAAGCTGTCTGCATGATAACACATAAATGAGCGTCTCACATTTCGTCCACTCTCTCCAGGGTCTCCTATGTCTCCTTTCTCGCCTGGTGGCCCTGGCTGACCAGTCTGACCCTGAGTGCAGCATCAATCAAAAGGTCTGTTAAGTGAACTTTCAAATGAGGCAATTTAAAGGTTGCGATTGAAAACTTAACTTTAAAATATGCTTCAAAGAGATTTGTCATACCCTCAGTCCTCTTTCTCCTGGCTTCCCTGGAAGTCCAGACTCACCCTGATGAAAAATTAAAGTAAAAAAAATAAAATGGCCAAGAGAAAGGATGGAACTACACCTAAATATTCATGACAGAAGGATCCTTTCTTTGTGGATATATATGATGGGGATGATATTCTAGTCAAACAAACATATTATAAAAGGTAAAAAGAAAAAAGAAAGAATGTGAAAGAGCGGATGTTATACTCACAGGAATGCCTTCATCACCCTTCTCTCCTCTCTCCCCCTAAAAAAAACGGGATTAATAATTTATTTGGGTGTGAAGCTCTGTGGCATTAAATTTCAAAATCGACACTAACCCAGTAGAGCATCTGAAGAGAGTACACATGCACAAAAGAAAGGCACTGGACATGTCATGAATACATAAAGGGTACTTGTTTTTACCTCTAAAACGACCATTAGAAAGAGGCGCATGTTGAAAGAAACAGAAGAAGGTTGCTGTTGATTTTTGATTACAGCACTGAGAGCAACATGGACAACCTTAATATCTTAAAACAAAAGTATGGAGTAAAGTGCAACAGTATATGGACACCTACACATTACACCTACAGGAGCTGCTCAGCCATGAAAACCCATACCATGAAGGTCCCGGCACACAGTTATTGTGCTGATGTTAATGCGCAAGGAGGTTTGAAGCTCTGTAACTTTTCGTAGCTGAGTTGCTGTGGTTCCTATATCTTTCTGATTTCAATAATTGATTGTGTTGTATTTTAGGTGATTGTGGAATATCTCGCAGGATAGAAAGTGACTTGTTAAGGTGTGGCCCAATACTTTTATCCATATAATGTACTTCACTGTGTAAGGTAAACCAGTGAAAGAATAAAAAGAGTATAAAAGTTTCAGTAGAAGCTATAGTTTCCCATAGAGGCTGGACCATATGGTTGATATTATAATAAGAATATTAATGTGGAACCAGAAAACATTTTCCATATATCATAAATTTAGATTATCAACTGATTATTACACTTATTTTAAGTACAGAAAATGTATGTCAACAGTCCTTTCTAAATATATTTACACTGTGGAGTAAAACTTAAATTATCACTCAAACCTACATCCTATTTGTAAACTCTTGAAAAAAAAACCTGTTGCTTGTCACAGTAAAGGTCAGGTAGTAACTTCATCCAAAACACCGCTCTGACCTGTTTACCGGGAACACCTAGCTTTCCTGGGAATCCTGCGCGTCCATTTTCTCCCCTCTCTCCCGGTTCACCTGGATCTCCCTAACAAACAGTTAAGAGGACCAGATAAACAATCAAGCAGACACTAATAAACAAAAACAACTGAAAGCATTCGCAGCAGGCCTCTCACCTTGGCACCTGGCCTTCCGCTAATACCAGCGGGCCCCTGAGGGAAAAGCATATGTTTATGTACTTTTGCTCTGAGAGGTTTGGGAATGACAACAGGTGGCACAAGGGAATGCTCCATGAATAACTGATGCTTGTGTCAGGAATACATCACGGCAGCTGTAAACAGTGCATCTGTGCCCTTTGTAGCTCTGATAAAGAGAAGTTAGGATGACTTACTCGCTCTCCCGGCTCTCCCTTAGGTCCTGCAACACCTGACCCTCCAGAGCCCGGAGACCCCTTACAGTATAAGAAAAAAAATCAAAAACCATTATGAGGTACGGCAAATGATGAACATTTAAAAGCAATAATTAACATATTTTTCTCACTTTCTCTCCTCTCTGCCCTGGTTCTCCCTTTTCTCCTTTCGAACTCTCAGGGCCAGGTACGCCTCGCTCCCCCTGCGGGTGAAAAGCGGTGGAAGTTACACCCATGAACTCTGAGCGAGCTCCGCTAAAATGAAAAGTTGTAGGAGATGCGATTTTACACATTACCTGTTCTCCTTTCCTCCCTGGGAGACCTTGAACCTGCATGATTTAAATAATTCAATAAAGGCTTGTCATCATAAACATAGACTGTCATGAATATTAAGTGTATATCCAAAAAAACGCATGAAGAAATGAATGTATGTGATGATTTTCTCATGTCTGATTGCTCACAGTTCTCCCAGGCTCTCCTCGTGCACCGTCATTTCCCTGGGAACAGACATGTTCACTTGTTCTTTCATCTTTGCTTTGAAATTCATTACACCAGATTATGAAACATTCAACGGCAAAATCACGTTCCTATTGACCCGCTGCCTCTCATATCATTGCACTTAATTATATCAGTCTCACCTTTTCTCCTGGCGGTCCACTGGGTCCTGGTAAACCCTGTTACAAAAAGGAAACACCATTTTGTGAGACTCCTAATGCAGATGATGCAACAAGCATGAAACGGAAAGGCACACAGATGCCATTAGCCAATATAACATAGCAGTCTGTCACTTACTCTTACACCTGCTGGTCCTGGAGGGCCTGGCTTCCCTGAATCTCCCTGAGGAGGCAATTTAATTCAGAAAAGAGTGAAAAAAATCTTTTGAAAGCACAAGATGCTAACCTGTAACTAAGACTACAAACTAAACCAGTACTCACTCTTCCTCCAGTTTCACCAGCTGGTCCTCTCTCCCCCTACAAACATAAAAAGGTTCAAATTCAACACATGCTCTTTCGGTGAAAGTTTCCCTGTATTAAATCAGCACATGCAATCAACAGAGTCTTACTGCCATACCTGAATAACTGAAAACATTACAAACCTTTTTGGGGTGTGCTCGAATACGTGTGGGTAAAACGATGCACAGCATCAGTGGTACCAATCTACTGAGCATCAGTGACATCACTAAGGTGTCTGCTGAGAGGATACTAAAAATCCTTCCCATCTGACAAGTGATAAAATGGCATCATCCATCATAATTCATGACTGTTTCTTTTCTCGGGCTCTTTGATATACAGTATCATTTTATGACCTCGTTACTTATTCATTCATTCAGATTTTTTTTTTGTGAGTAGCATAAAAGGACTCCAGCTGTTACATCATCACGATTATTTTTTTTAAATGAATGTTGAATCTTATAGAAAAGGGGCCCCAAATACTGTGAAAAGTTATCTTGATCCATATAACAGAAAGACGAATAAACAGTGACACAAAGAAAGATTCAGTCTCATGTCATGTGACTCACCCTATCTCCCTGTAATCCAGGCTCACCTGGTTGCCCTCTGTCTCCCTATCAGGAAAGAGAGTGATAGAAGTCATTATTCTCTTGGAAAAATGGCAAAAGTTTATTTTTTTCCCTGCCATCGTCTTACCTTGCTGCCAATTTCTCCTGGAGGCCCACGGGGCCCCTGAAAAACAGAAACAAAATGTTCAACCCTAAATTTATCAGCTCCACTGAGGGGGTTATGAATTTATTTCTGTTTCTAATTACACTGTTTCCTAATTAGCAGGATTTCTCAGCACCCAAACATGGCCATTTAGAAAGCATTTCCTCAAAACTCTCTAACTGTAAGGCACAGAAGCCCTTTTTTCACATGTATTTATTTATCTAAGCCGCCTTCATCATCCTGTCTGTTCTTTCTGATATTTACTGCATAAAATGGATACATCTTCATCATACTGTACTATGAGCCATGCTTTTTAAACACCCATGTGTCTGACCTACCCTGTCCCCAGGTTCCCCATTTTTGCCTGGAGGTCCAGGTTGTCCTTCGGCACTGTCACCCTGAAAAATAATCACAGGCCTGTGAAATAAACACATTGCATCACTCTTAAACCGACTCAATAGGCAACTACCTTCTCCCCTTTTCTGCCCTCAAGTCCTGCAGGTCCTGGAGGACCCCGAGGTCCCTGAAGTCCTGGAATACCCTGATAATACAAAAAGCAATTAGTAAATGCAAAATATGCCTTGCTTGTACACAGAGCCAACCTTCAAAATAATGTGTCAGCACACTGTCTGCGATTGACAGCTCTTACAGGGGAGCCCTTCTCGCCTTTCACTGCCACCCCGCTGCCTACTCCTGGAGGTCCCTGTCAGCAAAAAGAAATAAAAGGTGAGAAATCATTCTGCTCGTGTGGTCCTTCGCAGTGAAAGGACAAGTTGGTGATGGTGTGACTCACCCTCTCTCCTGGGCTTCCCTTGTCTCCCTGTAGAAAAAAGTGGAGGAGGAGAGAGAAAGACAGATTGAGAAAACAACCGGGGGGAGAACGAGGACTCAGAACATTGTTACTCTATAATAGGTTTCCCAAGAGACTGATGTGCGTCATGTGTATGCACACAAACTCACAGGTTGATCTGTAAAAAAAAACCCCAAAAAACAAACAAAGGACGTCTCTGCTGTTTTATGTATTGTTTTATTGCGGTCATAAGCCGCTACTTTTTTCCCCCACACTGTGAACACTGCGGCTTATACTGACGTGCGGCTAATGCATATTTTTTGTCATGCGGCCAAAAACATTTTGCCTGGTAACAGTAGACCAATAAAATTGATAAGTAGTATATATACGTATATATTTTTACCGGTTGTTAAGAGACGTTGTAATGTTGTTTGTGCACTGTTCCGTAAAAAAAACACAACATACGCAGCGTAATTTGTGTGTTACCGATACGTACGTATACTTAAAGGTAGCCGTGTTACAGCCGCTGTTTGAGGAAAAAAAGCATTTGCAGTATGTATTTTTGTATGTTACCATGTTTATGTTACCTTACGGATTAAATTAAACGTTAAAAATCCTCACGTGTAATATTTTTGTGCAGATATCTCATATTACAAGTGAAACGCATACGGCTTAAAATCCGGTGCGGCCTGTACAAGTGCAAAATTGATTCTTTCTAGGATTAGAGCATGCGGCTTTTCATCAGGTGCGCTCTGTAGTCCGGGATTTACGGTACCTTAAAACTAAAGCAGATTGACATAATGCAATGATCTGTTAATAACGCGACATTCTTATAAAATAACTGAAGAATTGGAAACTTTGCTGGGAAAGAGAATAAAGGATGAGATTTTTCTTCATTATTTCCCAGTGGGTCACCACAGCTGATCGATCTGTCCCTTTATCCCCAGCCAGTGACCAGTGAACACTATGATAGACAGGGTAATTCATGTCCAGACTTCAGACTTCGCAAAATCAAACAGCATCAGTCTCTGGGGCGATCGTGGCTCAAGAGTTGGCAGTTTGTCTTGTAATCAGAAGGTTGCCAGTTCAAGCCCCGGCTCGGACAGTCTCGGTCGTTGTGTCCTTGGGCAAGACACTTCACCTGTTGCCTACTGGTGGTGGTCAGAGGGCCCGGTGGCGCCAGTGTCCGGCAGCCTCGCCTCTGTCAGTGCGCCCCAGGGCAGCTGTGGCTACAATGTAGCTGCCATCACCAGTGTGTGAATGGGTGGATGATTGAATGTGTAAAGCGCTTTGGGGTCCTTAGGGACTAGTAAAGCGCTATACAAATACAGGCCATTTAGCATCAGTCTCTGTTATTGAATATGAAAACTGGATTTTTAATACATTAAAAGAAGAAAAAAGACCCGAGACTTTTTAAATATGGAGTGGAAAACTGAAAAGTAGAAACCTGGATAAAAACCTCCAACCAAAGAAAAACTGCCCAAGGATTTCTTTACATATACAGCCAATGATTGATATTCCACTGATGAAATATGCAGGCAGCTCAATACTACCACCATGTGTGACACTCTGACAATAACAGTTTCTTGTTGGAGAAATGCTCCACAGAGTTCATAAACCATATCCAACAGCTGTTTTCCCAGTAGGAATGGAAATAATGGAAAGAACTGAGTGAAAAAACTGTACCCACCCAAGTATATAATGACCAGTATATAATAAGCTTGTATATAAAAACAGAGCAAATATTCATTGCATTTGAAACTGCTGCTGTTTCCTTGTACTTGTAACAGAGCTAAGGGAAACTGACTGGGTAGTTTCAGAATCAGAATCAGAATCAGAAAGGGTTTTATTGCCAAATGTTGAGCAGGTTTACAACATTAGGAAATTGCTGCGGTGCTTAGTGCAAACATACTGTCATAAACGCTTAAATAGATATAAAAATAAAAATAAGAATAAGAATTAAAAGTGCTAAGTAGATAGTTTAAGATACGTTTTAGCACCGATATGGCAGAGAACAAAACTTCTGCACAGAAGTCAACCTGGCGGTCAGTGTTTTGCACTAGGAAAGGATGTGGGCTCATACATACATGAGACATGAGTAAGGGCACTTTAGAAATCTGATGTCAAAAGAATTAACTATGGAAATCTATTTCTTTTCTTAGTAGAAGCGAAACAATGCAGGAGAAAAACCTTGACTGAAAGCCCTGGTGTTCCTGGTATTCCTGGGCGACCATCCTGGCCTCGTGTCCCTGGAACTCCAGGTTCTCCTTTGGTGCCGTCCCTGCCTAGCCGACCTGGTATACCCTTGCCACACAACAAAAACTCAAGTCAGTACATATGAATGATGGATGACCATACAAACCATTTTAACTACACTCTCTTCTACACCTAAGATTTTACAGGTGACACTTTGGCCCACTGTGGGTTTTAGGATTACACTGGCTATTTAAAAGAAGTTAAAGAATGCTGTGAATGTCAACATAAGAAACATCCTGACTGGTTATCTGGTGCTTTTCTTACATCTGTTCCTGGAATGCCTGGTTCTCCTTTCCTCCCTGGAAGACCCCCACCACCAGATGTCACAGAACCTGGTTCACCCTAAAATATCAACAAAGTGCAGTAAACAGTGGAATAATAATACTTCACCTTTTTTCTGAATTGGAAAAAAAAGGTTAAGACGTTTTTAAGCTCACCCTTTCACCTTTATCACCCTTGGGCCCCAGTGGTCCTGGTGTTCCTGGTTCACCCTAGAACAACAGAAAACAAAGGAAACACTGCAGTTCAAACCCGGTCACCAACAACTCTCTGGTACAGGACGGCTGGGGCTACTTACTGGGTTTCCTCTGACACCAGGTAAGCCTTGTGAACCCTGTGCAGTAAAAAAATAAAAAAATAATAATAATAAGTAACAGTATTTTATTGACTCGCTGCTAACAAAATCATAAACAGTCAATCTGTGGGTTCCAGTCACTCTACTCACAGGAACACCTGCATTTCCAGGGGCACCTGGTCGCCCTGGTAACCCTGGATTTCCATCAATACCGGGAAAACCCTAAAGAGAACACGGCATATTAGTTTGCTTCTGTTTTGGCTGGTTTGTATGGTTTAGAATGATTTCAGCTACACTTACTCGCTCTCCCTTTTCTCCTTTTACCACTAGCGAAGGGTCAATTGGGACACTTTGGCCTGGTGTTCCTGGACGACCTTCAGGGCCTCTGGAGCCATCTCTCCCAGGCAAACCATCACGACCCTGTATGAAGATTGCTATTTTCAAGAAAGAGCTAGCATGGCGGTGGACTGCAAACCGACATGCAGATTTGCATTAACCATAGGCAGGCTAAAGCAACTTAAACAGCACAACCTGTGTAGAGCTGCCAGTTAACACGTTCAGCTGAGCCAACACTGTTGTGGGCTGATATTGATTTGCTGGATTTGCGACAGAACCAGACTTTGTGGCCTGCCTGGACTGACTTTACACTCAATAACTGGACGCTTGCTAAAATGTCATATCAATATCCATTTGCAGTAACACTGCACTACTGCAATGCCAAACTGAATCATCAAGTTCAGTACAATTAAATGACTCACAGGCTCTCCCTTGCGTCCATCTGCACCATCTCTGCCTCTCTCACCCTGTGGGTTCAAACAAAGGAAACAGCATCTTAAAAGCTGAAGAACAAGACCACTGGAGAAAAAAAAAAGTGCAACTTCAGCTCTTCAATACCTTTTCTCCACGTTCTCCCTTGTCACCCTAAAAGAAAATTAAAAAATAACACCAAAGATTTAGAAATTACAATATGAACGGCAACAGAAGAAAGCTCTTGCTTTTATCAGTTACATAATTAACAAGCAATTAATCGGAGCAGCTTACATCAGTCAGTTTGTGGTTATAGGTTATAAAATGTAAAAATACAGCATGACGGTACACAATAACTTACCCGAGGGCACTGAATGGTGCACTCATCTGTATCTTGAGTAGTCTAAAAAACATCAACAGAAACAGCTGAGATTTAGACTTTAATTCTTATCACCGTTAAAATAATCGACACATATTCACTAATGTGAGTGTTACAGATGTTTAAATAGTTACTGGAAAACTAGCTGTTTTGTTTGCCTTCTTCTTTTTTTAAGTACATGTCAGTCCAGATCACACCAAGCTTAACTCTAATTCAAGATTGTAAACAAAATATTTTTTCTGGTTTCTTCCCACCTCTTGCGCTCTGGCAATACCACAGAGCAAGTCGGCTAGATTAGATTGTAGCGTGTTCAGCTGCGCTGGATAGCTTGTATACAAGAGGTTGTTGTTGCCATCTGACACAGCCTGATACAGCTCCACAGTGTCTGCCTGGTCGACACCAACAGCTAGGACTTTCACACCTAGCAAACATGCAAACAGAAAAATCAACAGTATTTGTTTGCAAGGCAGAAAAGATCATGTCTGTAGTGTACTGCAATTGAACAAACTATTTGTGGAATTATTTTGTAAGCATTGTTAATTAATTAAATTGTTTATTAAAATTTGATATGCCAAATACTCGGCATATCTCAGCATGATGTGCAGTGTGTCCGGCTCTGTTCAAGATGCTTTCAGATGTTTCATTCTATTAATGGTTTTCATTTATTTTTAGATTGAACACATGGCTTCCTACATTTTTAGACACACTTTTGTGGTAGATATGTCCCAACTAAACTGTTCCAATTCTGTCAAATATGCTGCCTTCATAGGGACCAGGCAGTAACACCCATCCAAGTTAAAGCAGCTGTCATTCTATTATATTCTGTTAATATTGTGACTTCATGTCAGTGATCCTCTGAAAGAAAACCTGTAGCTTTGAGACTGCTGGCTGCAAGGCTCAGGTCGTCATTGGAACGTTTGTCAGCGATGATGACAACAACACCAGGGACCCTTAGTCTCCGTCCAGCTGATGGGGTCAGGACATATTGTCTGGTGAATGTTACCGCCTCACCTGCAGAGGGTGACAGGCAATATCACAAATGTCATCGCACAAAACAAAGTAGCTGCTCAGATGGCACTCAGTAAGAACATCAAAGGACTGTCAGAAATGATAAGGAGAAAGACAAAAATCCCAACCGATGTTGCTCCCTGGGCTTTCATCAAAGGGTATGGACTGAATCTCTTGAAGAAGGGTGTCAGATCTGGCATGGCGATTGAGCAGGAACCATATTTTGGGTCTAGAACCATATACTACAACCCCAATCTGAAACAGATTAAAAAAAATAGCCCATAAGTAAAAGCTAAAAAAGGACTGGAAAAAAAACAGTTGTGCATTTCCCTGATCTGTTGTGAGACTTTTTTTTGACAAAAAGTACCTGTGTGTTGAGGGCTCCAGTAGTTATGAGAGACTCTGCTGTATTTGTGAGGAATTCACGTAAAGGTCTTGCAAGATTAATACGATCAGTGGACGCAGGTACCAGAAACACCACATCTAGAGACCCAAGCGCACACACTGCAAACAGAGGTGTGTGTCAGGGTTAGTAAGCGATGCATTCTTAAACAAAAGCATATGAAAGAACATGTGTTTGTTTTACCAGGGCGTCCAACTACAGAGCTTTCCCCTCCTAGTCCACTTGCAAAGTTGGGTTGCAGGCTAAATCGATATCGAAGGCCCAAACGCAGCCCGGGCACCTCATAAGAGCTAGATGAAGCAGGCAGCGTGACGGACAAGACTCGACCACTATCTGAGAAATGTGAACAGTGGGATTAAATGAAATGCATAATGTTAACAATGCAAGCATGTAGAAGTTGAAACAAAACAAAAAAGTGAACATGTATACCGCGATGCCTTACCTGATTCTTCTCTCCAACGAAGAATATATCCGGTGGCACCTTGTAAAGGACTCCAGCCTAGCCGCACAGAATCCTGGGTAACCTCTACCACTCGTAAAGTTGTGGTAGGCAATGAAGGCGGGGTATAATCACCAGCTGTGTGCATTCAGATGTAGTCAATTTATCCCCTTTATCAGTCAGTTTTGTACATTTCAACGGTTTTCTGTGAAATTTGAGATTTTGCAGCAAGGCTTCACAGAACCCTGCATATTCCTGAAGGTTTATGTTAGCACCAATCAGTATTTGTGAATTACCTCTAAAACACATTTCCTGCAATTATATCCAAAAGTCAGGACTCACGTGTGGTAACGCTGACAGATACCGGGGCTCCCTCTCTGTTTTGGACTAAAGCCATGACCTGCACCTCATACTGAACTCCAGGGTCCAGCTGGTCTAAATCCACTGCTGTCACATCTCCAGCTACCAGCTGACTCCTCTCTTCACCACCTACAGCAAAACACAGCAAGAGTGAGTGATCTAAGAGAAACAAGCTTTTATAACACCTTAATATCAGAAGAGACAAAAGAAGAAACAAAACCACACACCATCTGTTCTCCTCCAAGACACACGATAAGATGTTGCTCCCTGCATGCCAACCCAGGTGACTCGGACAACCTCTCCGCGGCCCTCCTGGACTTGCAGTGATGTCACAGTCCCAACCGTGGACTGATCTGGTTCTGTGAGTAGGATCAGGAAATACTAAGCATTGTTTACTTTAAAATATCCCAAGTAATCCACACTCACAGCTAGGTTTATGTAAAAAGATACACTTTGCACCTGTTGTTCAGGGTATTTGGCTGATCTAGTGAGATACCTGTTTTGACATCTAGAACTGCAGGAGTCCCTTCTCGAGATCCAGTCAGTGTAGAAACCTGCACTGTGTAAGCCGAATCTGGCTGCAGTCCATCGATAGTGTAGGTAGAAACACTGGCATCAACTTTACGACTAGTTTCGACTCCTGCAGCGAGCAGAATATTGTTTGACACTAACACATTCTTTTATTTATTAATCATGTATGTGGTTCCATGTAAATGCATGCATTTGCTTTTAATGCAAATAATTACAAACCATCATCACGGCGCCACGTGATCTTATACCCAGTTGCCCTCGAGGAAAGTGTCCACGTAATGCGTATTCTCTGAGGCGTGATGTCAAGGACACGAAGTCCAGACAATAACCCACTTTGGGGATTGGTCTGAGTAGCCAGCGTGGCCACCTCTCCAACACGCTGATCAGCAACAGCTGCAACACCAATTATTAGTGCCTCATCTGGCTGCAGGCCTTCTAGGGTGAAGGCCGTGAGCTCCGCTCCCAGAGTACGGGATTGTTCTGCACCTACAAAAGGGAGAACATGGGGTTACAAAAAAATCTAAATTAATCAAGCTAAAACAGAGAAGAAATCTAAACGATTTTATATATATATATATATATATATATATATATATATATATATATATATATATATATATATATATATATATATATATATATATATATATATGAGATAATATTTATATACATAACACTTACTGTTGCCTTGTCTCCAAGTAACCCTGTACCCCGTTGCTCCGGTAACACCTGTCCAGGTAATTCGAATTCTCCGACTATTTGCATTTATTACTCTCAGATTAGTCACCCTTCCCACAACTTGCTCTGCAATCATTAATAAAATGATTAATAAAATATAGCATCACGGTGCTTTTAAGGAAAAAAAACTGTGGATAAAGCCTGAACTTCACAGAGGTCCATTCAGGGTCCAAGGTTTTCAAAGATAAAAAACAAACAAACACATCTGCCATTGAGTCAAGTGAATGTGATGATCTTTTTGTTTGTTTGTTTTTTGTTGTTGCTGAAATTGGCAGGTAAAAGAAAGACACAGGAGAATCAGAATGTCAGTAGCTTCCCAAACTCACCTGGTTTGATATTGACAGTCACCGGGTCTCCTTCGTTTTCTCCCACCAGTGCCGTGACACTGACACCATACGAGACCCCCACTATCAGGTCTCTGAGGTCAAGGGTCGTCTGGTTTCCAGGAATGAGTCGTACTTCTTCTGTTTGCGCTGACATGACATGAATCATACAGAAATTTTACCACCAATCATGTTTTTATTCATTTGGCAACAGAAGATATTGATTTGTTTTTCTTTTTAAATGACTAAGTTCAGCGTACAGTCAGTGTTCAAGATGATAACTCTGTACTGTGTGGCTCCGGCTACACCGGTCCAGCCAAGTCTGACAGTGCTGCCCAGATACTCCACCACTCGCAGGTTGGAAACCCTTCCCACTGGCTGTTCCTCTGCAAAATCAAGGGTCAAAGTGATTCTGGCACAATCAGCATGTTTATGACCCATACAGTAAATCCAAAATCAGTTTAGGGTTCAAGGCGGACCTCTGAATGTGGTGGAGACAGGTGTGGCTTCCTCACGACCTTCGAACAGGGTGTACAAGGTGAAGATATATTTTGTGTTTGGTTTCAGGCCTGTGAGCACAGAGTTGGTGGTGCTTCTTGGAAAGGACAGGCTCCGGACAGGGCCTCCTGAAGCACAAAAGAACAGTGAACAGGGATCAACTTTTTCTCACTCTATATATAATATCAGTGCAGTATATGCTTTCTGTTTCTATTTAAAGTTGGGATATAATAGAATACAAAACTAAAGCTGGCAAAGTTGGGAAAAAATCATAAGAATTTATTTTTTAAAATTTTGCTTTCATGGTATATGTATGTCTAACCTTCCCCCTCCCTCCACTCCAGCCGATACCCTTGAGAGGACTGAATGAGTCTCCAGGTGAGGCGGATAGAGGAGGGACTGGTGATAGCTGCTCTGAGGACCTGCTGCTCTTGACGCTCTGAGGGGAAAAAATAATACATTATGCAATATGTTTTGAAATGTTTATATGTACATGGGATGGCTTATTATGTTCTGTAATTGCATCTTCTGTTTAGAATGGCTGCAGACTTTCCATTCAGTATAAATAGTGGGTGACAAACCCACTTTCAAGGTACATTTGCCATACTACAAATTCTGTTCTTGCAGAATTACTACATGCATGGACTCCTGGAGCTTTTTTACTCCACAGTCACTAATTCACACACACATGCGTGCAAACACGCACACACACACACACACACACACACACACACACACACACACACACACACACACTAAATAAGAGCAACTTATTGTTTTTGTATCTTGTGCCAGGAGGACTGAAAGACGCTTCTGCACTTAAATAGATGCCCATGATTACTGGACACCTAGTCTACCACGAGAGCTACAGCCACACACAAAGATCTATTCCCAGACACACTTCATATGGTGTCGTGATAGATTATTATAAGACTGAAAGTAACTCCATCGAACATGAAACTTGCCTTCTTTAAAGTTGATACAAGTACAATTTTTATAGCAGTAAATAGGGTAAGTACCAGGCATTTGTTGCGAATCAAATGTACTTGATTAACTGGTCATAAGCAATTGTGAGCACCTTCATAAAAAAAAGACGTTCAGGTCTGTTTTAACAGATTCTCACAATCTTCCCAGGACATCCTAACAAATTCAACCACAGGTCAGACTGTGCAATGCTCAGAGAAACTGCAAAAAAAACAAAACCTCAGTCTCTACAGGCCCCAGCTAGCATGTTAAATGAAAGTTTATGACAGTATAATCAGAAAAAGATAGAACAAGTATGGGTTATTTACAAGCATTGCCAGGGGAAAGCCTCTTCTCTCTAAAAAGAACATGGCAGTGTGGCTTAGGTTTGCAAAGTTGCATCTGAACAAGCCACAAGAACTCTGGAGCAGTACAGTGCACCACATTTGGTGACAACCAAACACGGCACATTAGCACAAACACAGAGGTGGAGGGGTGATTTTAGTCTCTTTTGACCAAAAGACCTGGGCACCTTGCAGTCACTGACTCAACTATAATGCCTCTGTAAATCAAAGTATTCTAAAAATAAAAGTCAAATTTGAGGCCATCTGTCCAACAGCTAAATTTGGCCATGCAACAGGACAAACACATCAGCAAAGCAACAACAAAATGTCTGACAAAAGATAATAATCAAGGTGTTGCACATTATTCTTTTTGATATAACTGGATATCTGAGTGGCTACAGAGCAAAAGTGAACATGGACATGCATGCCACTCTTAAACCATTGAAAATCTATCATTTGTACAGCAGCCAGTTGCAGTATGTTAGCCTGCATATGCAAATTGTACACGTTCGTGTCAAAACAGATCTTCGTGGTTGAGGAATCTTTTGTGAAATTGCATTAAAGCTACAGTGTCAAGAAAGCAGTGTAATGATTGACAGCTAAGTAAATCAGAAACAGATTTAATACCACACCTCCGCCCTGAGGCTGTCAACGTAGTGGACAAGAAATCATCACACAGGTCGGCAGCCACGAGACAAACAAACACGTTTCTCCAATGCTGTGAATGAGCACAGGACTTTTCTTGTAACTGAGCTGCAACTACATCGATGTGTGTCCGATAAAGGTCCAGAGGTCAAAGAAAAGTTTGATAATGAAAAGGTAACTTGAAGCTTACACACACAACAAAGTGCTTTAAGAGAACATGTTGTATACATCTTAGTCCTCTGATGGCAGAACTGAGCCACAAAAAAGTTTCCAGTTCTCCATTCCCATCACTCCACTGCTCAGTGTTGTGTCCCCACAGTGACTCAAGTAACACTGGTCCAAATGAAGAGACAGCATATGGGAACTGCTCACGAGAGGCAGATGGTGTGTGTGTGTGTGTGTGTGTGTGTGTGTGTGTGTGTGTGTAACGAGGGCGTAGGTGTGCTACAAAATGTTCCCCAAACAAAACAGCCCTAAACAGTAACACATGTAGACATTTTAAAATAGAGATAAACCGCAAGGAGGATTTCTATCGCTTTATTTTTCTCCCCATCTTCTTCCTGCTGCTGCACTTGGCAGGACAGGATAGAAGGCAGGAGCAAAATTCAAACAGCATTCTTTATGACAATTAGTTTCTAGAGAAACGGGAAAACTGGAAAGTAGATTGTTGCCCCAACGTACTGTGAGTCACTGATGGGATGAGAACAGAGGAGAAGTTTGGTGGTGTGGCAGACAACTGAAAGCACGCCTACCTATCTTGAATCTGGCCGTTGTTGGAGAGGCCTCTGTGTTTCCCTCGTACAGTGGGATAATAGTAACAATGTACTCAGTATCTGGCTGGACCCCGGACAACGTGTAGAAGTTGATGTCACCACCGACCTCCACGGTCTCTACATCACGACCTAAGTGAACAAAAAACAAAGACAAAGATGTAAAGATATGTGACGCAGTAAATAAATGCTGTTAAAAAAAATGATGTCTGATGTGTCCTTCGACCTGTAAACGGTCCCCAGACCAGACGGTACGCCCTCGCACCGCTGACACCTCGCCATCGCACACGAACACTGCCCTCTGACTCCGTCTCCACTGATAACTGCTGCACAACCTCAAGGCTCACTAGCACAAAAACATAAACAGAGAGACGTGAAGATAATGTTAAATAATGTTAAATAAATACTGAAGGTCAACACAAGGAGACAGTATCACTTAGATCAGGCACTATAATTTATCATTTCTGTGTATTTGTGGCAAACTGTACCACTTATTGTATTTTACCTGCTGACTATGGTCGCTCACATTACAGGAACATTATATAGCAGCGGCAAAAGGATTAACAGCAGGCGAGAGGACGAACTCACGTGTGCGGGCGTTGAGGACAGACGGGGATGCAGAGTTTCGTGGGAACAAGGGGTAGAGGCTGATGACGTACTCTGTGTCGGGCTGAAGTGACTCCAAGGTGACAGATGTGGAGCCTGCAGACAGTGTCTGCTCCAACAGCTGAGCTGCCGGCTGACCTACACAGAGAAGAGCAATTAACTAATAAATGCCCTAAGAGCAATCGCAAATTATACTGTGCGCTATGTTCGAACATTCAGACAGAATGTTTTTGCCTTTAGGGCCTCGCCTGTGCTTGATTAGTCTCGAGCATACTGAGAAAGGCCGTGTGCCTGTGCAGAATGTAGGTGTCTATCTTTGCCTGGTTTCACTGTATTATAAATGTCAAACGGTGCACTGTGAATAGGTAGGAACATCACTCCATGCTGCGCATGCTCACTACAATGCACCCATTGACGTGGCAGTGTAAGATTGACAGGGTGGCTTAGCGTGGCATTCTTCAGAAGAACTGATACTGGCACAGCATGTGGTGAGAGAAAAAGCTTATATGAGCCCTCGGGGCCCACTTTCCTCTCCTGAATCACAGCCTAAGCACCCACCCAGACCTCCTGACACACCCGGGTGCTATAAATGTGAAGACAAAATGACTCACAGTCCATGACATAAGCAAAAGTTTTCTCAGTCTGCCGAGCTTCATGATCAGCGATGATAAAATGTATTTGATATTTTAGGTAATTATAAGGTTATAAACATCCCAGCTGACAGCCAGTGCCTGAGGGAAGTTAGATGTTACCGAAGCTAATGTTGATCACACTGAACCCATACTGCTACACACCCTTTGCATGGCCCCTGGATGCCATAAAAAGTAACAGTTATTGACTAGTGTTGACTTCTTTTCCTTTTTTTTCATAATTCTGCCAAGGTTAACATCGTGGCAGGGCTATTCTGACATTATAGGATAAGAACGGATTACCAAAACAGGCAGGAAACAGAACAAATACATGTGTGCCCGACCTTGTGGTCCGTAGGTGATTCTGTAGCCCTGGACAGGAGTTGAAGGTTGATTCCAGCCCAGAGTGAGAGAAAAGAAACCTGCTTGCACCAAGCGCAGACTGGAGACACCTGGCAATGACCCTATGTGAAGAGAAAATGGGCTATTTCATATTGCAAATGGACCGATACTTATCTAGCGCTTGTCTACTTAATCTGAGAACTCAAAGCATTTTCTTATTACAAAGCTAATTCATGTATTGACACTCACATTGATAAAAGTGCTTTTTCCGATTCTTAGCCACTCTTAAACCAACATTCAAATGCTCACACTTTGATTAATGGATGAATCAGAGACAACTGGGGTTCGGTAACTTGCCCAAGGATACTTTGACATTCATAAGTGTTTTGTCAGTCTCTTGTGTCTCTGTTGAGTCGTTCACTTTGTACTCACTGGTCCGTTGCTTGGCAGAAACAGAGTCTCCCACACTGTTGGGGTACTGGGCGATGACAGTCACCAGGTAGTCTGTTCCTGACCTTAAACCTCGTGCAGTGTAGGTCCTCTGATTGGCAGTGACACTATCCTGCAGGTTGGGACAGGGGTGATCTTTGTAAACTGAGACTCCTAAAACACGTGTATGACTGAAAAATAAATCATCACCATCATGCCAAGGTACACAGAAGTGAATGCAATGCTTTGCTCTGCCACACTTTAATTTTTCCTTTTCCTTGAAGAAGATCCACCCATTAGACATGTTTATACTCAGCCTGAACACACATGCTTCTCGAGCAAAGCAGGATTTCGTCTGGCTCGTAAAACTGCAATTAACTGTTTCAGTGTAGGTCACATAAATGCACCTTTGCTCATTCTCTAAAATCCTTCAACACCTGAGGTCACGTTACCTCGACATCAGTGGAAGAAGTCATGGGGTGAAAGAAACGTGCGAAGGAGACTTAGAAGACTCGTTTGGCAGGTGACAGCCATATAAAAACAACAAAGTTCAAAGATGAACCACAAAATGCACATTTTAAAGAAAAAGAAATATATTATATACTATTAAATGACATAAATCTTCTTTTATTATTTTTTTCCTGCTGAAGAAAAGATCCTGTATAACTCATTTCTTCCTTTGTTTAATAAATCTTTTTGGGACCAGCATAAAATTTAATCCATCAGTCACATCCAATTCAGTGTCAGCTAACCTGATTAAAAAACTAATGATACAATAGAGCTGTAGATGTACAGTAACTAATGCAAATCAATTTATAGTGAATCTTAAACATACTATGATATAAGTAATACACTTTATAATTGTTTAAGCTGTGTTTTACAAAATTCTAAACACATCAGTAGTTTACGGCAATAAATGAAAAATGAACTTAAAATGTAACGTTTATGCAATCTGCTCCACTTGTCAATCATGTTGATAATTTCTTGTGAATCATCAGGTGGTGTGTAAAGGTGTATCCTATACTAAAGGAAATAATAAAGGAAGCACTTCAATCTGATTATTTGGTCGCACCCCTGAACTCACCTGACGCATTTCTGCTATGACTGGTTGACCCAGACCAGTGAGTGGCACGTGCTGGATCACATAGGCACTCACAGGGCCCCCTGCAGGACTCCATCGGAACCTGAGAGAGTCAGACGTCTGGCCTATGAACTGCAGGTTGGATGGACCAACAAATGCCTCTAAGAAGAGAGGAGACACAGTTAAAATCACATGTAGTTTTACAATAATTGTGACAGTTTAATTTCTTTGAATTCTAAAGTTAAATATACCGTCGCTAGCATAATCGCCTCCTGCTTTCGTGCAAACTTGAGAGTTCACAAGAGGAAGCAGCGTGTTCAGCAGTTTGAAGTCCCCAACAAAGAAGGTAAAATCCCTGCTGGGTTGGGACGAGATCTGAGCCAGTTCATTCCTGTCTGCGCTCTTTATGCCTGTTAAAAACAAAATAGTTGTCAAAGAAAACAAAGCACTTCACCTGAAGCTCTGGTATAATTCCAGATTATTCAGAATAACTGAGGAAATACTGCAGATAAAACACACACCAACTGCAAAAACATGAACTCCCTGACTGCGCAGCTTCTGTGCTGGCTCGTTCACATTGTCCTGTGACTTCCCATCTGTGATTAGGATCATGATCTGAAAGTTAAAGAGGGTCCATAGATAAAATTAGCTAGAACTGCTACATTGAATAGATAATAATTTATCAATCATAATGGTATAGCTACTCCTTAGACCTTTGGAACATCCCGAACAGAGGCGGGGTTGAAGAAGTTATCAGAGGCAAACTTAAGGCCGTCACCAGTGCGTGTGTTTCCACCTTTATAGTTTATATTTTGGACAGCGTTGACAAGCTCAGTGCCATTCAGGTAGGCAGTCAACGTGAACTCAACTCTGATGATGGAAAAATGTGCATTAATATACAATTGTGCACCTGCCATGTGTTTTTTAGTTGTTTTGTTTTTAATTACTCTCAGTCACCTCGAGGTGTCACTGTACTGTGCAACACCGAACCGAATCCCTGACTCGCCCACGGAGCTGGCGAATGGCTTTACAATTCCAGCCATAAAGCCCTTAACCTGCAGGAAATTAGGTCGGCCAATACTGGAAGAGCCATCAACCAGGAAAACTATATCTGCAGCTTGTACATTATCACACCTGTCTGATGGACATAAAGGACAAGAATTAGAAACAGCAACATAAAACATTATGTCTGTCAGGGAAGATGTGACAGTAAGGTAAAGTGAAGTTAATTCAAACAAAAGGCATTTTACCCTGAGCTTCAGCATGTTTCACAGAGCACAGCAGGACAGTTACAGTGAAAACCCAACTCCACATCTTCACAACCTGGGACACACAAAGAACAGGTAATATTATCATTAATATCATCTCTAAAAACAGTCTGAACAAATTACAAACTGTATATAGATATTTTAATATCATCTTCATTTCTGTTAACCACTATCTATTAATAGTAAACATCAACACTGAAAATCCGGTTTCTGCTGACTGCCACTTTCTTCTTGTTCAGCTGGATTTCATTAGTCATTTGTTCCATAGCATAATTTGTGGGTAGTTCAATCCAGTAATTTGTCTGCATTTTCTTAGGATTCTAGTCATTGTTCCTGCCTATACCTGTTCTGACCTACCTGACAGCCTTTATTTCTTGTCAGCCTCATTACTTTGAACATGTTTTCCTGTAACACAAACACGTGAGGTCTCTTTTCTTATACCAGTCTGTCCTGCAGTCCAGGTTTTGCACTGCACCAAGAAGCTCTCACACCTGGTGAGAAAGTGTCCAAATACCTACCACCCCATATTACCTCATGGACTATTAATGTTATTCATCATCACTGAAGAGACCACTACACGAACACATTACGTGAACAAGAAGCCCTGAAAGAAAGCATTGTGCATGCACTTAGAAATTAGTAACCTTGTATATATGACTGAGTGTTGTTTTAAATATTATAGTGAATGATGACCTCAGAGAAAAACCCCAAAAAACCCTGTAAATCTGAAGAAGAAAAAAAGTAAATACTATATATAGCTCCGTTAACTAATACCAACCCTTAAACAACAAGATTTACATGGTATATTTTTAATTTTTTTTACTTGTCATATTCTTGCATGTCTCTCACTAGGTATGGACTCCAAAAAGCAACAGGCTGATCTGTATGAGTCCACCTCTTGCATTCAGCAGTTTCCAGTAAAACAGCTAACGACCACAAAGGGAAAGAACAGTTAAAGATCAACAACACAGAGTGGCGTATTTCACACCCCCAGCTTTTCTTTATATGTTGGGAAGTGAGTTGACATAACTAAACAGCTTAGGTGGATTGTTTCACTATTACCTGTCTCATGCTAGCTCCACTCCGCATGCAGTTTGTGTGTTTGGTGAGTAGGTGCACTCACAGTGAGAGCAGGCAAAGGAGAAGCAAGTGTTACTTCAAATGACAGCAGCAAACAGTGAGCTGAGCCACCCTGGACAATTTGTAATTTTACTCATACAATAGCAATTCAGTAAATGTATATTCTTATATGTTTTAGTTTGTTGCACTTTATTTATTAAAGTAGGAAAAGCAATGTTTAAGTCAAGCCTGATGTTGCTTTAACATAAAAAGGCATTAAGGTAGCTGCTTAAAAGGTTCAATCTAAGATACAACATGTCAGGTGGAAATTATTAATATTTAATATATTTTATTATGTGACAATATTGCACAGGCTCCTTTAGTTATTGTTAAAGCGTTAAGCAGTTATTGTTGCAAATTCCTTTTAAATATTGTGATATCATTTTGAGGTTATATCACCGACCCCTACCAGAGGCTATCCATCTTTTACATACACTCTACGAACCTCTGTGCATGTTGATCCTAAAAGAATAAAATGCAACCACCCATCCATTTGCTTCCACTTATCCTTGCTGATGATGGAGCCTCTCCCAGCTGTCATGGGGTAGGAGGCAGGGTATACCCTGGACAGATCACCGACCCACGGCACATTCAAACCCACATTCAATTTAGAATCATGCATGCCTTTGAACTGTAAGATGAAGCGTGGGTTACCAGAGGATACCCATGCAGACACAGCGAAAACATGCACACTTCATGCAGAGTGCATCAACTTTAAGGTTATTCTTTAACATCTATAACCTCGTTTTGATTCAAATGTGCACTTTTCTAGGGACTTCTGGAGGAAAGTTTGCATTTCACGGTTCCTGATGTGCACACATGTTTAACTGCAGCAACTCTGAAACCACAAATCCCTTCTTAATACCTACTAACACCACCTCTAAAGCTCACTGGTAGATTCTGCTGTAATTATCTACTGTAAATACATCAGGACTCGTGCATTTCTACAATAACACTGCACAGATCTGCTAAATACTGTCCAGTGAAATTATTTTAAAAATGAAAAGAGACAAAAAATATTCAAGAATCCAAAGTTAGATAAAAACCATTAAGACACACCACACTGAGTTTTCTAATGTTCAAACACTGCTTGAGGCCAGAAGCTCATAATCACTGATAAATGTTTATTTTTGTCCGAAACACATCCCACATCACACACAGGAAGCTTAATATGTTCCAAATGTAACCCCTCTTTCCCTTTTCAAAAATCAAAGCATCTATTTTGAGGCTCTTACACCTACAAATTTAAATTATGTACCTATAACTCCTACCTTTTATGTTATTTTTTTCACTGTAGGAAATCTATAGAAGTTCTGTTTATTGCTGGTTTTGTAAGCCAAGTTTTGAGACTATAGTCTATATTCCCAGCCTTTTCTGAAGTACAGTGGCTAACTTACCACTTTGTAATGCGATTTAAGATGTCACCAAACACGCCATCTTATGACTAAAAGTTGCACTAAATGTTAAATGGACTACAAACAATGGATTTTTCTTCTTCTTGCTATTCCCACGATACACTCACAAACCCTTTTCTATTTTCAGGCACAAATCTGTTCACATAAAGTCCTGGTAGAAATACTTCCAAGTAATTACTGCCAATTTACAAGCCAATTGTGGGGTGACCTATTTCTGAATGTTTTTTTGATAGATGTTCATCAAGTCTATATTAACAACGTGTCTAGTCTGGCTTCCACACCTGGAATGTGTAAATTATGAACTGGCTTATGGGCATGACCACACCCATGACTAGCCACTTGGCAAATAAACCAATCAAGAGGGTTAAAGGGTCAAAAGCTCAGAAGCTGACTGCTTCTTCTTCTTCCTAAACACAAGTCCCCCAAGCCGTCAGACTCCTGAACACTCAGTGACAGGACTGACACACACACCTTCATACACCAAGTTACTTTTTCCACAATGCTCAGTCTTTTGCACTGTCTTGTTCTATCTGGTGTTACACTGTCTTTGTTTTGTTTTTTTGCAATTTTTGCACATTGCACTTTATATAGTCCTGTGTTGATTGTCTGTTATATATTATATGTGGCACCATGGTCTTGGAGGAACATTGTCTCATTTCACTGTGTACTGTACATGGTTAGAACGACAATAAAGCAACCTGACTTGACTTGAAGTCATTTTTAAAAAGAAAAAGTAATGTGTGCATAACAGCACAGACAGAGGAAGTAAAAGACATTTAAACCTGTGGAAATTGTTTAATACTCATCCTAAAGCTTCTGTTGGAAGTTCGTACAGGAGCTAGACTATGCTTTCTAAAAGCTACACTTTTAGTAGAGATGCCATTCTCCCAGGGGGGCAGCGGGACACAGGCCACTGTGCTGTGACAGAGAGCAGGATTGTGTAAGAGCCAGCATAACATCAGTCTAGGGGACAGAGAGCGACACAAGTGGACAAGGGGATGGAAGGATCAAACGGGGTGGAAATGTCACAGTAAATTACTCAAAGTCTCGAGCTAAAACGCTCAGGATCTTGTGTACTTTGTACCCAAAGGTTGATCTTGGCAACTAGAGACAAGCGCTGCTCCGAGGCCATTAGGGAATTAAAACAAAGAGGGAGGGCTAATGCAGACTTTTTTGACCCCTGAAGTCAAATATATCATCTCCCACTTCCAACAATAATGGTTCCTTTAACCAAACAAAACAAAAACCTTGTAACAGCAACATTTGAATCTTATCCATGACCCCTTGCTGTAACAAGTTTCAAAATAAGCTCCAGTCTTATCCTCCTATTTAAGCATCTCACTAGCTTTGTATTACTATTATCAAAAGCCAGACTGACTGCATCTGAGAAATGACAACATTCAATGAGAAGTTATCCGTCTCATTCAAAAGCATTAATGGACTGAGACAAGTCAAATTCACAGGGCTTATAGTTGGTTTAATCCAACATAAACACAGAGAAAGAGAAACCTAAGCACGAGTAAAAATGGGCCATTGTTCATAAAATTGTTAAAGCAACTTTCTTTTCCTAAAACCTGAATAGAAAATGCTGGACAATGCACACATTAAGCACACGCGGTAACCAGCAGCAGCAGGCCTTACTTGGGATGACACACTTGGGATGAGTCCAGAGACATCCACTACCACAGTGGCACGCCAAAAAAGTTAACCAAGCATGGTTGCAGCAATGCAGCAAATTAAAAGGAGAGAGAGCGAGAAAGTGGCAGGGTGCATGTGAGGCTGTGAGGAAGACTCTAATCACTCCTTATAAATATTTTCAGGCATTTTTTTTTCTTTGCTGTTGTCTGAGCCAAACCACAGCAAAGAAAATGATGTCCTCAGAAGTAGTACAGACAGTTGAAACCAATCAAGATACAAAAGGCTGAGGAGGAAACGTAGGAGGGAGATTCTTTCGCAGCATCATGGTGTAATAATGGCCTCTCGCTATAAAAGTTCAGCTGAGGTCAAGATGTTATGAACGTCTAGTTCAACTAATGTAGGGATTTGGGTTCAGAGCAAAATTATGTTCTTTCATTCAAAAGGCAGTGGCGCTTACGATTTATTAAGACTCCTGTGCCTGATTCTCGTTATCATACAGAATACAGAAAAGCCAAGCATTTAAAAACACTTGTAATTATGAGAAGGGTGAAAATTAGGTGATGAATGTTCTGGATGTTCTTGTGCCAAGTGAAGCTTTTTTTTTTCTGATGGCAAAGCGATGGGCTTAAAGGGGCGGTGTACTGGCTACAGTTTGGGTAATTCCCCCATTTGCACAGTTGCGCTTACCAGACTGCAAGGTGTGCAGAGTAAGTGAATGCAGTGCACACATGCATAGCATTCTTATATAGACTGTCATTAGTAGTCTTCAGTGTAGAAATGCATGCAAACTGTGCACGAACTGCACCCAAGCACAAGGGCTCCCACAGAACACAGTTTCCACTTATCTTACCTGGGGATCTCTTCTCCTTGCACCCGACTGCAGCCTGCCGCTCCCCACCTTTCCACCTGTGGCATATCCACCAGCCCTGGATGTCCGTGCAGTATTTTGACCACACAGACGAGAATCACAATCCCGGCGTCCAAAATCACAACTTCAAAAAAGGTAAAAAGCAATCCAGTGGAGCTCAAACGCCCAGATCCTGTTGCTGCATCCCGGTGGAGGACCGTCAGATGTGAACGCTATTTCTGAATCCCGAGGCAGCGCTGCTCAGCGTGGGCTGAACTCAAGCAGGAGCAGAACAGTCCAGACTTGCTCGGATGCCTGAAGGGGAGTCCTGAGCTCTCCCTTTCTACTGCCTTTTTTTAACCTCATTCTCTTTTCCTGTCGTCCCTCCCTGCTGCTGACTGAAAAGCAGCCCATGCAACCGTTTACATGTGAACAGTAATCTCGTTACTTCTACCTGGAAAACTTCTGGTCACATGATTTTTATCCTGCTGTAGACCGACTTGGAAAAAGTTATGTGCACCGGTGGTACTATCACAAAACAAAAACAATAGTGACTAGTACTTAATGAAATATTTAGTTTAACTGAAAAATGTGTAACCAATGATCTCAGACTGTACATTAAAACTCCTCAACAAAACAAAAACTGTAATAAAAAACAGCCTTTCTATGCCTGTACTTTGATGTGGTGCTAATGATGCTCAAGGCTAGCTTCTAAACAGCTTCTTAACCAGGGTGCTGCAACTTTATTTCGGGGGTTTGTGGAGTTTGTTTATTATAAAAACAAAGTTAGAAGATTTTAAATGAGGCTTTGCTTAAAAGGAAATGCAGAAGAGTTTCCCAGAAGGCTCCAAAAATAAACATGTAATTATGTCAGGAGTAACATGGATAGGCAAACCCTCATGAAATTTTCTTACAGACACATAGTAATATAACAAATTAGGGATAGCGCAGTAGAAATCATATGTTTATTTTATTTTTCCTATGGGCTTATAAACCTTATTATAACCCTTTCATTCATTTTTAGGCTAGAAATGCTTATTTTACTATAAAAATAATTAAGATTAAAAAAAAATACCTATAGGTCAGAGAAACCTGCGACATAATGAAATTCCCACGATATAAATTTAGAGATAAATCTTGTGACACAAGACAGCAAGTGCAACTAGCTTAACAACTGCCTTGTGTGGAAAAAGCATAAACTGTCAACATCATGCAAATTAAGTACCAGTTTCTAAATTTGAGCAAAATAGGATATGGGGTTTGATACCTCACCTTCTCAATGCAAGACTTTGACTCACTTTAGTCCCCTGCAGCTTGATGGACTTCAGTTTGGTCAGTTTACGAAAGGGGGTAAACCCTCTGCTTTGACAGGATACTTCTTTGGTCATTAGCAACAATGGCGTGTCCAGCGGGGTGGCCTGGGGGGGCACAGGCCACCCCCCCAACCAGACTGGCCACCCCAGGTGCCACCCCAAAGGCAAAACAATAAAATTCAATCAAATATCAAATGTCCGATTATGTTTTCACGGTGAAGCTCAGATATCCGATTGTAAGTGAATGCAGCATCCTTCTGCGCTATGTGCGTCACGTTAGCAAAGGTAGGAGAGCCAAGCACGAAAGACGGCACTGCAGGAAACAATTTTTCGGTGAAAGAAAATGAGGACAGAATAAATATCCCGGTAAGTAATATTAAGTTTGTTGAGTTTAGTAAACTTCGGTGAAATTAGAATACCAAGGAAAAAATAACACTTAAAGAATTATTGCAGCTGTGGAATATTTCAGACAGTATGCTACTGAGGGCAGCTAACATAAGAGTTATGAGTTATAAGATATAATCTAAGTCGTAACATTGCTGTATGGAGCTGCAGATTTGGTTGCAGGTTAACATAGCTGGACTGGCCATCGGGCTTATTTGACTTATTTTTTATTTTTTTTGTAACGGCATGAACAATGAGAGGTGGTGGATTGGCCAGATGCAGGTCGATGTGTAGAAATAACTCCGTTGTTTGGTGGTGGCTATGGCGGGGCTTCCACAGAGGCAACAGGTGGATGAGGGAAGGGGAGGCAGGAGGAGAGACCCGAAGCAGCCGCCAGTCCGAGTGTCAGGTGAACTGAACTTCAGGTAAGAAGTTATGACCTGCAGTCTATCTGGGTCAGATATAAACCAAGTTTAGGTGGAGTTTATTTTCATGTTGCTGACTTTTTACTGTCAGTTGCAATAACTCATACTGCGTTCTAGCCAGCTTGACGGAGTTTTTATACAGCTGGGTGGTGCTATGATGTTACTGATAGTGAACTTTATTTTATTCATAAGGTTAGTTAGTAGAGTTGCCAACGGCTCCTTAAAAAAATGGAATGGTCCCTCATTCAGAGATAATATTACACGTTTCGTATTGAGCTGAGAAGAGACGCAGTTTGTCCCGAACTTCAGCTAGGATGGAAAAAGACACAAAGCTGGATTTATTCTGTCGTTACGCTGCAAAGCTGTCTCTTCTCTCATTCTCTCCCCTCCCTCTCCTGTTGCTACTTCAATCATGAAACTGATCAATGATCAGCTGATCGGCTTTTCTCTCTTGTTTATTTATCGCCCACTTTGCGCCAGAAACAGGAAACCAGCAGATGTTGCGCTAAACAACAGCAGCACGTTTAAGCTTGATCAGCTGTTGTTAGAATGTATTTAATATTAATTTCTAGTATCAGCTGATGTTTGCTGGAGCCACAGCTGTAAACCTGCTGGTCATGATGTCGGTTTGGATATGTGGTGAGAGGGAAACATGAAGATGAAACCAGGAGACGTCCTTACTCAATCATCAGAGCTGAACAGGTGATGGAGAAACAGGTTTACCTTTTAGGTGACATGAATGAGTTGAAGGGAAGTTATGAACTGTTTCTGAGAGACAAATAACACCAGGATCCTTTTTTATGTAGCTGACAGCTGGTAACTGGGGCGGGTCTAGCAAAGTTTTGCCAGGGGGCCAGGTAGGGCATTAACAGGGAAAGGTGGGCACAAAGAAATACTTTTCTTTCTTATTCTCAATTTAAATATCTAGCTTTTATTAAATAATTATCTAAATCTTACAACCAAAGTTTTTATCTGACGTAAAATGTATAGAAATCATACATATACCAAAAAGACTGTACATCACTGTCACCACAGCGTTTGTTTTCATTCAAAGTCTTTATGGCTTTAATACCTGGTGGGCCGGTCTGTAGTCAAAATGCCCGATTTTCTGTCCCAGTCCAGCCCTGCAGGTTATACTGGCAGTGTCACCATGCCAGCTGACTGTATTTCATCATCAGCCAGTGTTGTTCTTTATCAATATTACCAAAGTTGACCATAAGGCAGCATAGAAAGTATTTACTTGCTTTCAGGTTTTATTCAAATGTTAGTCTTTTCAGTTGTTTCCCCACTTTTTTCCTGTTTCAAAATCAAACACCAGTTTGTGAGAAGATTATCTTCTTTTTTTTTAACAGGCACATAAAGTTTTACATTGGCATTGGCTAATTTGTCAATTGTTTGTTACAAATGTTCGTATTTTAATTTTCAAAAATGTTTTTGCCCAAAACATATGTGCACTACATGTCAGTAAAAATGCTATGCAAATATTGTTGTCCTTGACTGCTGAATAAACACTGACAAAGCACTGATTGTATCTCTTGTACTTTATCAACGCAGTATCTAAAAACTTTGCACCGTAGTGGTTAAAATCTCATTCTAATAAGAGTTAAAAGTGCATTTGGTTATTAGGTTTATAGGATTATTGAATTATGGTTAATGGTTGGTAGAATTTTTTTTTTAAAACATTATCTGCCAATTAAATCTGCCACCCTTCTCCAAATCTGTGCCCCTACCTGGCCCCCCCAACAAAAATTTTCTAGACACGCCACTGATTAGCAAGGAAACAGTATGAGTTAAAACTGCAGAGTCTCTGCTCATCAGTATGCACTGGGATATTGGATCAACATTCCTACTTAACCTCAGTGCAGATGCAAATCACAGAAAAGTATTTTTAATTAGAAATGGAGAGGCAGGATTGCCTCATTATCATTTGAGGTTTTAAAAGCATGCTTATCCAGCCACTGTTTTCATCAGCATTTGTCAACAGCTTATCATTTTTTTTAAGTGTTTTCATGTGTGGTTATAGATTATGTGTGACAGGCATAGCTTCTTTGGTAGCAACCGAAGGTTTGGACTGCTTTTTTTTTTTTCAAGAAACATATCCACAGTTTTTGCTGTAATTGTAGTTCACACTGTAGTTAACGCCATTTGAAACACTTTAAACTGGAAGCAAGAACCTACCAATTTAATCAAAGAAAAAGATTTATGGTAATGAAAGTGTATCCTTCATAATATATGTACCGTTGTTCAATAAAATGAATGCTCTTCTACAGGGAGCTGACAGACACTCCCTGGTTCTGTTACTTCTTGCCAAAAGCCATCACCCTACCAGCCACTCTGAGCCTCTGTAACTCACATCAACACCAAATTAGACTGCTCGGCATTCTTTGCAGGGCAGCTTCCTATTGTTAACTTTTACTAGCGTGCTAGTTATTGTTGCCATAGCAACGACTGCACATCTGCGCTATACCTATTATATTCATGCAGGATTATTCTGACTGTATGCACTATTTACAGGTAAATTACACTCCTACTCTTAAATGGAAGTGCTGCACTTCATATGTCATATGGTGTTGTGAGTTCTATCTGTTTTTATGATATCTGAAGTGATTAAAGTCCCAGATTAGATTTTTCATGCTCTCTTCCTCTTCTGTTCAGAGGGTACATTTACCACTGAATTAAACCTCAGAGGTTTCTTTTTTTTTCCACTTTAAGCGAGAGCCAAAGGCAGACTCTGGTGTAAACAATCAGGCAGGAAGGCAGACAGAAATCTGTGCTAGGCAGATGTGTTGTGTAGCTCTGGATCTTTTGAACCAGCCAGCAAAACTGAAACCATAACCATGCTGCACTAATAAAAACACATTCCAGTACAGAATGTATGTTCTCCTGACAATGCTTTTTTAACCTCTGCTGGTTGGGAACGATTGAGACAAGATGACTTGTGGTTTAAAGTTTGTACTTTGCACATCACCTCGCTGATTTAGTCTCATGTGTATCCTTCAATCATAATCATAACCAAGATACAACAGTAAACAGCCCATGTGGCTTGAATTCAATTCCCAGACCTGCTGAATTCCTTTGGTCAGGGCGGAAGTGAGTAAGACAGTTATCCTGTCCCCAGCTTTTTGGATCATTCTTTCCTGTAGCCAGGAACTGTGGACAGTTATTATAGTAATTATTTCAAATATATGCATTTACTTCAGCTGCAAGAATTAAATTGTGTGAATGTGGCACTGGGTTCTGCTGGAAAACATCTTACTTGTTCAGTAAAACCTAAAAATAGTTTAAGAAAAGAGAGAGTGAATCATATCTTAAGAGAATCATCCGTCTACTCGGTTCTGTTTTCATAGATGTGCGGCCAGGAGAACGTGTCAGTGGAGGGATGTCATGAGAGCTCCGCCATGCATGCAGTGAGTTCAGGAGTTCTCATGGCAGTGTTCAGCCTGGAGACATAATAGGACATAATGAACCCCATATGATTAAAACAAGATCAAGGAGGCAGGGATTACAGCTTGTAATATTTTAAAAATGAACTTCTTCAAGCAACTTGCTATCAGCAAGTGTGAACATGGTTTGTGGAGGACTGAGTTGGCACTGGTTACTTCATCTCATCTCGGTTTCTGTCATATTCAGAGTCAGTTACTCCATAATAGCCTTGATAATCTGTGGTGCTACTATTTTCTTTACAATTTCTCCACTAAACATTTTTATTTATTTTTTTGTTGTTTTAAAGATTAAGAGAGGTGCGCACAGGTACTGGGTGGTGACGTGTGATGTCTGTTTTCTGTGCTTTTCCTTGTGATTGACACCAGTCTCTCCATTTCCTGTTCTCCCTTTACCCTTCATTTTTTTGCACACGTTGAGGTGATTTACCTGGGTTAGACATTAAAGGAGAGTGCAACGTTTCTTCATGTAGGCACTAATTTTGTTCTCTCACCATTTTAAACAAACCAATCGTGTGAAACGATTTGAGCCTTCCTTTGGTTTTTGTTTGTTGCAGACAGGTCTTAAATCAGACTGGTGAGTGACAAAGAAATGCACCATCTGTGTTTGTTTACCAGACTCAACCAGGCAAAGACAATAGACTGGCCCTCTGAATGGCTTTGGAAAATGTAAAGGAGGACAGAAATTTTGGAATTGTGATGCATTTTCATTAGGTTTAGAGCGTTCCCTCATCATAAAGCTAGCCTTCTTACAACACCAGAGTCGATAAGTAATAGATAAATAGTTAAATGAAAGAAAAGTTCCTGTTTTGTTTTTTTTGCTGTCTATTAAACATCTATCAAAAAAAGTAAAATAAATAATTAAATAGAAAAGTTTCTGTTAATTAACAAAGCAATCTGAGCAATGAGCCACCAGTTTAGCAAATTAATCATTAAGCCCAAAGAGTTTAAGTCATTTACCACAAAAGCATTTCTTCATCATGTACAAAACACTGAGACATATTGTTGAAACTGCACTCAGTATCTTTATATCAAGATATCATAGGGATTAAACATGTAGTTAAGCTTCTTTACACTGACAGAAAGGGGAATTTCACTGGTGTGGCCCACATAGGATCAAAGTGGGCTGGATGTGACCCACAATGTAAAATGAGTTTGACATCCCTGCTTTAAGGTTATCTATACAAACTGCTTTTTCTTCTGTTTGTCTGTACTACAGGACACAACAGAGGAGTGTTTAGTTAAGAATTCACAAACTACTCACCTTGTTTTGGCAAGGAAGGAGGGCGATGAACAGCCAAGCTTCCTCTTAATTCCTTAATCACCTGCAGCTTTCTTCTTAAATACCACACGTCCAGGTGACAAATAGCACAGTGAAATGCTCTCGTAACTAGATTACAGAAGAACGAGAGGTGAGAAGAGAACATAAAGCATGAAGTGTTCTGACAGGTAAAGTATAATTAAAAAGGGAAATTGTCAGATTGGTACATAGCTGTGTCCAGTGTTTGGTGGGGGTGGTTAGCAGCTTAAAGTCAAGATTTAGGTTTGTAGGAAGGTTAGGAGGCTGGGTGATTTTCCTTTTTTCTCTTTTGAAGTTTGAAAGGTTAACGCGATCGTGGTGCATGAAGAAAAGCTATGATGACTAGAAAAATGACATTTCCCCAAAAGTCAGCTGATAATAAGTCGCAGTAAAGTGCTACATAAAAGCTACTCGAGTTCCTGCTCATGCTTGTGAAATAAAGACGTCTGTAGACATTTGTGAATAGAAGCAGTAGCACAGTCAGTGTAATTAATATAATGATTGCACTGACAATTTCACCTCCAACCTCATAGTGTCAAGAATAAAATCTTAACTTTTACTCGTTATTACTTCTTTTTTGAAAATAACATGCATTTAAAAGTAAATTACAGTGTCCATATTTTACAGTACTATTCTGACCAGATGAACACCTTTTTGATCATCTGTTTCCAAACCAGCACACTGTGACTCAAAGCATTTCATTTGCTCTTAGATGTGTCACTGTTGCCTCAAAACAAACGCTGTGTGTTAGGAAACATGCCGTCGCTGCAGAATTTGAAAGGCTTCACTTCTTCAGGTCTCTGCTCGGGATGAGTTCCCACTGGCTTGCAGACAGAAGGCAGCAGTTGATGTTAATACCGGGTTTTTTATTAACACTGTGGAAACATGTCTGAACAAACGGATGTAAACAATAGCAGTGTCTTTGATGATTCACCAGTCTGGGCTGGATGTTGATTTCCTCTGTAATAGCACCGATGGGCATTGTCATTCTTGGCTGGAAGATCCAACATGTTTTAAAAGATTTAGAGGCAAAACCTCAGGATTAAATGACTGTCACGTCTTTATTAAAATTAAAAATTAAAAACAAAACGTAAACATAATTGAAAACGAGCAATTATGTGTCTCTTTAATCTTTGTACCAGTCTCTAAGGTATAGAGACAGCTGCTTTTTGTTTTGGAGAAGCTCATCCCTGCATAATTTAATTATAAATCAGAATTTGTGTGTGGTCCCCTTTCAGAGTTTTAAAACACCACTTTACCTTTCCAGCTGTCCCATTACTCTATAACAACAGGGTTCGTGGGGCTTAAACAGAGAGCGTAGACTTCCAAATATCACTGTGATTCACTTTCAGGTCTCCACTGCTCTTCCTGTGAGCGTTCTGTCTGCGTAGGTACATATTAACCCCTCTTGTAGAACTTCTCATGTCTTTTAGGTGAAATACACTGTTCATCACAAGGATTTTTGACCTTTGACTTGAGCAGTAGTGCGCTGGGTCCAACAGTAAACGCTGCTTTGATAAAGCAGTTATTTGAATTGTTTGGAAATACACACTTTGTTTCTCAGAGTTTGATGAGTGGATCAGTGGAATTTTTTCCAGCAGACATCGCAGAAGTACAGCTGGAATTAATAGCAAGGTTCAAGGTTCAAGGCTCTCTATTTGTCACATGCATAGTTATACAAGTATAACACACAGTGAAATGTAACCTGACACGCTCCTTGACATGTGCAAAAATGGGGGTGGGGGGGGTAAAGGAAGAACATTATATATATATATAGTATATACATTGGGTGAATGTGCAGTAGTAGCAGCAAGCAGGTGAATTCTGTACATTAATAAGAATAGACATCTGACTATTTTACAGAATAGACAATATAAACATATTTAATTATTAATTATTCATTATTATAATAATTATTAATAACTATCCTAAGAGAAAAAAATTCCTAACAATAAGAGGATTTCCTGCAAGCAAGGATTTGGCAACAGTGGGAATGAAGAATTCACTTTTAACAGGAAGTGACCTGGATTCGAACCGCACGATCTGATATCCTCGTGTTGGTGTTGTTCCCAGATCATCATACTAAATGTTGTTCCAGGATCAACATTGCAAGTGACCAATCAGAATGTTGTGACGTCATACTTTTGCGACTTTGGGAAAAACCGGCGTAAAACAAAAAACTGTGCTTAAGCTGCGTGAAACCGCCTCTGTCCGCCGATCAACGGACCCTGACCCTAACCCTAACCGTAACCCTTTAATAAACAGTAAGCAGAATTGATATTGTCCTTGCAATGTTGGAATTTCATAAATGCACGAATGGCTTGGCGCTCAAAAGAATAACGTCACAACAATGTGATTGGTCACTTGCAATGTTGAACCTGGAACAACATTTTCATGATGGTCTGGGAACAACACCAACACGAGGATATCAGATCATCCAGCTGAACCAGGATCAGGGACGGCCTGCAATCAGCTTTGACCAGATTTGGGATAGGTTGGTAAAAAGAAGAGCAAAACACCCACTATGGGAGAAAATCTTCAGTATTAAAGATATAAGAAGACAATCAGAGACTTACAATCAGTGTTGGTCAAGTTACTTGAAAAAAGTAATCAGTAACTAATTACCGATTACTTCCCTAAAAAAGTAATCCTGTTACTTTACTGATTACTTATTTTCAAAAGTAATTAATTACTTAGTTACTTAGTTACTTTTTAAAAACACGATTTACAACCTGAATAGGTGATAAAGCGATAGATCTTTCAGCCCAATTCTACTTTTTCTGCATAATCCATCATACAAAATGTAATCAAAAGGAAAAGTCTCTTTTTAAAACTTGTTTTATCAGTTTTAATCTTTTAACTTTTTGCATCAAGCAAAAATTTAATTATATGCAACATCCTCTGACTGGAAGAAATTAGTTTAACATTTAAACCTATTTTCTGCACATTCCAGCACATAAAATATTTTTTTGTGTGTGTGTTTACACTCACTCTTTCAAATAGATGCAAGTAAAACACAGCAGAAAATAAATAACATCAAAGACTAGCGGTCCTGTTGCTCTATTTTCACCTGTAAAGCAGGAGTGGGGTAGGCGGAGGTTTACCCTGGTGCAGGTGTGCTGCAGCGGGCAGTGGAAGAATCCGCGAGTTTCTCTGTGAGTTTCCCATTACGTCGTAGCGCACTCGCTTGTTTGGAAGTTTAGGGGGTTTTTTCGCTGTAAAAATAAGTTTTCTTCCCACGCACAACGGACACTAATGTTTTTGTCACTTTTTATGGAATCAAACTCAAAATAAGGTCAGTACTTCCACGCTTTTTTTTTTTCCCCCGATATTTTTATTAAAGTTTTTGCATCGACTTTTACAAAAGACAAATTGAACAATATGCCGTTTTCTTTTTAAAGAACATAAAGCAATATAAGACATACACTCCCACCTCATAATTATAGCAGTACCAGTGGGTGTACAAACAGAAAAAGGAAAAAATCCAATCTAATAATACTAGTAACAAACCCTAGGGTACAAGACAACAGTTCCTGAGTGTACAAGGGAGATGTGGAGAGTATCCAAAACCCCCACCTCCACACAGACACATAAAAACCAAAACACACAAACAAACAAAAAAAAAAAAAGAAAAAAGAAAAAAAAGAAAAAAAAAAAACCCACACATGATAAATGGTCAGCTTAGTTATAGGGATAAATCAATTCTGTTAGAGAAAAGAAATATGTATAAAGTAGTTAAATAAATACCATCATAGAACGCAGGCACAATAGAATCCATATACTTAAACTTAGGCCTCTTACTTGAACATAAGATAAGAAAAAATAAAATATGATAGAGTCTGAGCTGGCTAATTGGGAGCATTGCGAGACCGCAAAGTCTGAACATGATCAAAAAAGGGTTGCCAGGTCTTAAAAAATTTGGCCGTAGACCCGCGCAGGGTGAATTTAATCTTTTCGAGTTTGCTAAAATGCAGAACGTCTCTGATCCAGATTTCCCAGGATGGGGCAGAAGGGGACTTCCAACATAGCAATATTCTGCGTCTTGCCAATAAGGTGAGAAATGCGACCAGATCCGCTTGAGGCGTCGGCAAGGCAACTGAATCAGGAAGAACCCCAAACAAAGCAGTTAAGGGCACAGGTTGGAGGGTTAGCTGGATGATCTTAGATAAAATCAAGAAAATATTAATCCAGTATTGTTTGAGGGATGAACATGACCAAAACATATGCATTAAAGAGGCAGGTGTTTGATGACAACGGTCGCAGTCAGGGCTAAGATTGGGGTATATTTGAGCTAGTCTGGCCTTAGTCCAATGTACACGGTGCAGAATCTTACATTGAATCAGCCCATGTTTGGCACAGAATGAGGAGCCATGGACCCGGTAAAGAATTTTATCCCAAGAGTCATCCTGAATCACACACCCCAGATCCTGCTCCCATGCCAATTTAATAGCCGAGATTGAAGAGTTGCCAAAGGAACATATTCTCCCATACAAACAGGAGATCAGGCCCTGTAATGAGGGCGGAGGCAATAGAAGGTTATCAAAGTCATGATAAGAAGGTCTAGATGGGAACTGAGAGGATTTCTCCTTAACAAAACTCCGGATTTGTAAATAGCGAAAAAAGTGACTTTTTGGAAGGCCAAATTTCAATGAGAGCTGTTCAAAGGAGGCAAATGTATTCTGAATGTACAGATCAGAAAAAGACCTGATACCCAAAGAGGCCCACAAATAAAAAGCACCATCAGCTAACGAAGGCTGAAAAGAGGGATTTTTCAAGATGGGTGATTGAAGGGGAAAAAAGGTCAACTTAAAATAACGACGAAATTGATACCATATTTTCAAGGTAACTTTGACAATAGAGTTATTATAAGAGCCTGTACTCGAAGGCTGCTTTTGGGCATAAATCAGGGCTGGTAAAGAGGCTGAGACACAGGAAGAAGTCTCCAAACTGAGCCAGGCCGGGGCATTATTCGTGTCTTCCCCCTGTAGCCAATACCTGAGAATACGAATATTACATGCCCAATAATAGAACATAAAGTTTGGTAAAGCCATCCCCCCCATCTTTTTCGGTCTTTGAAGATATGTCTTGCGTATTCTGGGTGTTTTTTGTACTTCCACTCTTTAAACGCTGCACGGTCATACTCTCTCCCGCACTCGATATATGATCCATTGTTGATCTGCACACAGCTGTTGTCACGAACGTTGCACTTGCTTACGTCACTGTCATGAGACATTCTCTCAAAAAAATCACGGTTTTAGTAACGCAGTAACGCAGCGTTCCTACGGGAAAGTAACGGTAATCTAATTACCGTTTTTTGCAATAGTAATCCCTTACTTTACTTGTTACCTGAAAAAAGTAATCAGATTACAGTAACGCGTTACAAGTAACGCGTTACTGCCCATCTCTGCTTACAACACAGGTTTCAAAGGAAAAACTAACAGAGCAAAGAAAACTAGAAAACTGGAAGAAAGGACACAAATTAAAGTGGGAAATAAGTACAACTAAAACCACGAGATATAACATGAGGTCCACTAGCCTTTATTGTATTGTATAAATAATTATGAAAAAAATGCTCTTTTAGTGAATTTTGCCTGGGAACTTCTGCGATATAACACTGAGGAGCTGTGGAGGTTGATGTTTTGTGCACACACTGCCTACTGTCACTGTGAAACCTGTGACCTTTCTAAGTAAATGGGACTTCTGCATTTTACAAATTGTACACATATAATTTTCAGAAATCATACATTTATATTTGGAACATATGAAGAAATTTAAATTATAACCTTAGTGAGAAGCAACAAACAAAATCAGATGGTGTTAGTCATGGGTTGGAAATACTGAGGTTTAGTTTAAAGGGTGGGTAATGGTTTAATTGTTCCTAGCTTGATTTCCAGACAGACAGCTGACTAAGCCTCTTCTCACGCGTATTGACTCAAACAAGCATTTTTGTGTGGTCTAACAAACAAATCTGGCTCATCTTAATGTACACGGATAAACACAGCAACACTCAGCCAGTGTTTCGGGATATACTTTTTTTTATTTACAAAATACATCCGCTATTTTCAAATAGCGATTCAATGAGTCATGTGCAGTTTGCAAGGATTTAATGCTTTACTGAGGGTGCATGTGCACTAGGAATAAAATGTGCAGCTGAGATTCTAGTTTAATGCTGACAGAAAGTAGAGGAGCGGTTTCTGTATGTACATGATTTGGGGGTATCATACATCATCTGGAGGCCACATGTTCGATCTTAAAAACCTCCAGAGTAAACTGTGCAACAATTCAAATACATTTGTACCCTTATTGTGACAAATTCATAGGAGTGAATAAGGAAAGTATCACAGTACCACAGCAGGATCCGAGAGGATGGGACATGTGCAGTCTGGTGCAGGGTTGCTTTTAAATAGCACGGTCTGTATGTATTGCACCACCACTAGAGGGAGCCACAGGACAATGACTTCCCAGCTCAAGTCATATGAGTGTCGTTAAAGAGGTGGAAGTATTTTAATGTATGCCGTTACAAAAGTCAAACAAACGAAACTCACGTGACAGGAAGTGAACATTTCTAAACCATGTGTAATATATTAGTGTTCTGCAATAACTGGTCCTAAAATTACGTTTTGGCAAAAGCTGTGGATTTTTGTTTGTTTTTAGAGAGCGGTGGCTTCCTCATTGGTATCCTTCTAATGGAAACCAAACTCCATGGACTGTGATTTCTTTTCTAACCCATCCATCCATCTTCTTAAAACTGATCATTTGAAAGGGCTTTATAACAGCTGGTATAAAAGCTATACCAGCTGTTATTAAGCAAGATGTGAGGTACTTTGGACAGGTTGCCTGTCCATCACAGAGCTTATTGTATATGCAAGAAGCAGAAGTAGTGAAGGCAGATGAGTTTAAATACCTGGAGTCAACCATCAAAGGCAAAAGACAGGAACAAGTGCACAAGAGAGGTAAAAAGGAGAGTGCAGGCAGGGTGGAGTAGGTGGAAACCAGTGCCAGTAGTGAGACCTGCAGTGATGTATGATTTGGAGATAGTAGCACTAAGAAGAAGGGGACAGTAGGCCGAGTTAGAGCTGATTTTCATTGGCAGTGACAAGAATGGACAAGAAATGACTAATGTAGAAGAAGAACACCAATGAATGTAGTCAAGCTTCTCAAATCTTCTAGGTTGTTTGATTCCCCGCTTCTAGGGAGAATAGAGATGAACACCTGAACTCTCCGTGATTATTCTTTAACCTTTTAAATCAGTAATTTCTTAATATTTCTTTCTTAAAAATCATAAGTTCAAGCAGTTCCAGATGCTTCCTGTGAGTAATGTCAAAATGCTTTTTTCTTTTAATGACTTGAGCTCATTTGTCTCCATCTAGCTTTTACTGAAATTTGTTGCCTCTTACAGTCACTTGAATATATTCAAAGTCAGCACAGGGAAAGGTTCTCCTTCAGGGCTTGTTGGCAAAAAGCATTTCTAAAGTGTAATTTCCTGTAAACCCAAAAGGCAAATATGATATGAAACAAAGTCAAACATGATACAATATAAGAATCATACTTCCACACCGATAGGTAGTCCCTGAGCTTTTCATTGTGACATGTGCTCATTGTATATATTGTATTGGTGTGGGAATGAAATTGGTACAATTAAAACCAGAATTACATTCTTTCTGTGAAGATGAGACAAAAATGCAGAGTTCTTTAAAACACTACACAAACCATCTTTAAGAACATGCCATGAAGGTAGATGGTCACTAGAGAGCAGCAGAGATTCAGCACTGAGACTTCGAGTCTTTGGGATTAACTCATAATTTTGGTACCATAGTCTTGTGTTGATTACATTTCAGTTTTGCTAGCAATCAAGAGTTGTTACATATTTCAGATGAAGTAAACACAAGTGTAGAGTCGCTCGGCATACAGGTTAAAAGTAACTCTGTAAATGTCAAGGCTCAGTTTACTCACAGAGGATTTAGCTGAAAGTCGAGCTTTTGTTCTAGTACAGAGGAGCAGTAATACTCAGTCCCTGTGACCTTTTGTTTAAACCAACAGACAAATGTTCGATCAGCTGAGGATGAGTTACTGTTTTCTCATCGTGATGCCTTTTGGTGACCTTTCGATGCTTGCCACAGAATTTCAAATCGTCAAAATCATACCACCTTAACAAATTTGAATGTAGTCACATGTGACTGAAATTTCTCTCGGTTGATCCTTCCACCCATATTTATTTATTTCCTTTCATCTTCATGTTCTTCATGTTCAGACCTGTCAGTTTTGTGACACTACAAAAATTGGAGCAATAATAGAGCAAGGCGTGGAGAGTTCAGATCCCTGCCCATCCTAATGTTTTTGAGAGATTTAGTCTGGGTCTTAATGACTTATTGCTGCATCATTATCCTGCATGTTTGCAGTATTTAGACATACACAGCTGGTAACTAAGCCACTGCTGTGCTTTTATCAGTCATAAATGTTGTGAAAGCAGAGGAATAGATAACCCCCCTTTTTCATACACAGAACACACACCCATTAAGAAGAGTTTCTTTCATTTGTGCTAAATGAGTTTTGTAGTAAATAGCACACAATGATGCTTGAGGAAGAAAAGAAAAAAGGCTTTCTGAGAGTCCTCATAAAGGGTGAGAGGTCCTTTCTTTTCTCAAAGCCCTACTGAATAGACTGCTGCCTGCTCTCTCTTTTTGGACATAATGAAATACAGTAGACTTCCCCTGCAGCCCTTTCAGCCCTGTTGGACACACACACTCACACACACACACACACACTTGGCCATTTTTCCATCATTTCAGAAACCATTACATTGACTTATGTTCGTTTCCTGGAAACGCACTCTAACATGAATCTCAACTACTGCTTGCCTAACTGTGCCCATGATTGTAATCTTAAAATGTTTTAGGATTTTTGTTTGGACCCCATAAGGAAGACATGTCCCCATAAGGAGATATAGTAAATAGTCTAGGTTTCCACACTGAAGGAAATACATGTATCATACACACAAGTGTGCACACGATGTGCAGTGGACATTTCCAACAATGGAAATTGTAATCACACTAGAAAATTTATGAGTGGACAAATGTGTATTAAACAAAGCTGAGTGATAGTGGCACAGTGTGTATAATGCTTTGAGGCTTTGATACCCGCTCAAGTTGATGACTTCTGTTATTTACACATGACGAGGAGTCTGAAAGTTGAATCCTTGTACTAGTGATGTATGTTATAGTTCATAAAACAGTTTTTTTTAAGCAAGTACTGACAAGCATCATTTGTATGCCACTCAAAAATGCAGGTTTCAAACTCAGATGAATTCAGACACTCTTCATCAGTGCCACTTTTCATGTGACAAAGGGATTAATCTGAATAGATTTAAAAACAGAAATGCTTTTGATTGATTAGATGTTGGTATGTGTCTAAATGCACCAGAAAATTATCGAAGCCAGCTGCTCCAATGGTTTTCTTTTAATTTCCAGTTTTAAAATGTGGTCTCTGACTGGTTTTCAGGCTCTCTGAATTAAACGATGCGGTGTCAGGTTCTTGAAAAGATTTTTAGGTGTATCAGCTTTTCACCGCTGGCAGTTTATTTATTTGTTTATTTACCAAGTACCAATTTCTATTTTCTCCCAATTTATTTGAGACATAAGAAAACTGCTCCGATCTGTTCATGGCTCTTTGTCTGTAACCTATGATATAATGAATTATAATACATTGAATCGTGGTGTTTTTCATAACGCTGTAAACATTGGGAGAGAAATGCAAAAAAATGCTTTTGTGCTCAAATACTTGAAAAAATATATGACTATAAAGAGTTCTATAAAGAAACGCTTCTCATGCGTCTGATATTTTACAGTGCAGATGAAGAGAGTAAGGCTGGGTTTGCTGTATATCTGTAGCCCTGGTGGGCTGACATGTGATGACAGAAGACTGGCAGCCTCCTCCATCTGGCCTCGCTCTTGGAAGCAGTCTGGTTCACCTATCTGTGTGTGTCTGAAACCCTGGCTCTTGGCTGACTGCCCTACGACCATAAATTACTGTGTTCGTGATCGTATGCTTCCAGTGTGTTTGTGTCGCAACAGTTGTGTCTGTGCCCATTCATATGTGTGTTTGTGTTTCTGGCTTTAAATTTATCCTCAGGTGTTGCTGAGAAATTTCCCAACTATAATAAGTCACGATGTTGTGGATGCGCATGCACAGATCATCCTCACCACAAACTTATATATTCAAAGAGAATTCCAGGAAGAGTCATTTAATGCGTCACAGTTTCAGTGTGTGTGTCTGTGCTTGTCTGAGGTGAATTAACAACTCCAGTCATGTTCACACCATCCCCACCTCTTTCTCTCTGGTTTCTTTATCCTCTTTTTTTTTTTTTTTTTACCTCCTGCCTGTTCTTCCATCTGCTCAGGGGTCTGTGTTGGTTGTGTGTTTAAGGCTATTCTTACTGGGCAAACATGCTCCATTTTCTTGAGAGAGGTTTTGTCACTTTGTCAGAGCTCCTCACATTCACCCTCACACACATTCAAGCACATGTCCAAACAAAAACTTCAAACATGCTCAAATACAACATTTGCTCAGCTAAGTTAGGCAACTGTATTCAGCATTTTTTAAACCAACAGTGGCTTAAAACACCTACTACTATGAAAAATGGGTGACTTGTAGTGACAAATCAGTACATGACTGTGCAGTTTCCCTCAGCCCTAAGGGGTTTTAGCATTTTTCAGCTAGCTGATTTAGCTTCTACTCTCATTACTGCCATTCCCAATACCAAAAAAACAGACAGATGAAGTCAGTGACCAGCTGGTGGATGTGAAGCAGTATTTAGTCAAGTCATTAACACACACAAGTCCATTACTATTCAAAAGTCTTGAACCACCGATTGTGCTGGAAAACTGAGAAACAGGTTTAGTAATTCATTAAAACCAAATCAGAAATACAATATCTAGACCCTTTCCAAAAAATTTGAATATCAGGGAAAAAAATATTTGTCTTCAAAACGTTAAACTTTCAGAAATTATCGATTCAGGGCCCACAACTTAAATTATTTCAAGTACTTAGTTGTTTATTTGTACATAATTTGGGCTTCCAGCTTATAAAACCCACGAAAACAGGAATTCAAAAAAATTAGAATATGGTGAAGACATCAGCCCAAATTTTACAGGGCATGAATGTTTTAAACTGAGTGTCACACACAACTCATCTACTAAACTCAAAGCACCTGCACAGGTTTTCCCAGGTGTCATTAAATTGCTTCACTTTGATTCAATTGTCTCAGTTAGGTTCAATATGGGGAAGACTGCATACTTGACAACTGGCCAGAAGAGCATCACTGATACCCTCCATAGGATGGGTAAGCCACAAATGTTCATAGCTAAGGAGGCTGGCTGCTCACAGAGTGTTGTGTCCAAGCATATCAATGGAAAGTCTAGTGGAAGGGCAAAATGTGGCAGGAGAAGGTGCACCAGCAGAAGGATCTATGGGGTATTATCAAGGGGAAAATGAGGTCCAACAGACCCAAAAACAAAGAAGAGCTGACAGCAAGCATCAAAGAAATCTGGGCTTCCAAAACTCCCAGGCAATGCCACAGGCTGATTGCCTCAATGCCACAGCGCATCGGGGCGATGATTAAAGCAAAGGGATTTCCCAAACAAGTATTGTAGATTGACATATTGTTTTGAAAGTACCACATTTTGATTGATTTGATGTGAATTTCTTCTTTTTTTTCTGCAAAAACTGAGTAACATGTAACATGTAAAGTAAATGGTGATGTCTTCACAGTATTCTAATCTTTTGAATTCCTGCTTTCATGGGTTTTATGAGCTGGAAGCGCAGATTGAAATGTGTCCCATTGTTTGTTTTTCTATACAGGTATGCTTTTACTGCACTGCCAGTGTGTTTGCCTTGTCAATTAGATTTCCAGATGGTATTGCATGGTGGATAAAAATCTAATGGTAATTTCCTGTATTCATAATTTTATGATTTTTGACAAGATCTCCAACACCACTGGCTGAAATGCAGCCCAAACCATGACAGAGCCTTGTTTGCCTGCTTTATGACTGACTTCTTGATCGCCACATGGTGTCTAAACACTACAGGCCTTGGCTTACTTATTATTGTTATTGGAACCTGCTCTGCTATGTAGCTTCATCAAAGTCTAATTGCCAGATGGTTTATCACTCAAACTTTGTATATAAATAGAGCAGCATGACGGTGTTGTGGTTACCACTGTTGCCTCACAGCAAGAAGGTCTTGAGTTTGACTCCACCACCTGGCTGGGGTCTTTCTGTGTTCTCTCCTTTTTCTCCGTGGATTCTCTCCTGGTACCCTGGCTTGCTCCCACACTCCAAAAAGTTCACATGGTTGTCTGTCGCTCTGCATTTGCCCTTCGATAGACCCCCACCCCCCGACCCTGACAAGGATAAGTGGAAGAGAATGTTTAGATATATTACGTGTTCACTTATTGAAATAATCATAATTAATTAATTAATTAGTAACAGTAAGAAAGTGTAAAATATACTGAAAATTTTATTCACTCTTTAATATGTCAGGATCTTTTACTCTATAGAGTTATGAGGTGAGACACAGTGCAAGCAGTCTGGTATCTCTGCCTATTAGAAGTACTGACACAGAGACACAAACGGACAGGATAAGAGCGATCTCTTCCCCTCACGAGCTATATTTTGTAAACTTTGTACCACTGTGAGTCTGTATATATAGAGAGAAGCCTTTGAAACTGTCCTGATGCATCCAGCAGCTGCTTGACCTGCCACTGATATTGGTGGGTTCTCATGGCGTGTTGTCTTTGTGTTGGGGTCCTGGGCCTGGCACCCATCACACACAGGAAACAGGCCCTGGCCCTGAGCTGCACATTAAACACACAGGAAATACACACAGGAAACCATGTCTCAATTCTTCGTGCAAGACTCGCACACTCCTCCATCCTGCACTCCTCTCCTCCAGAGAAGGGCTGGCCGCCAGAGCCCTGCTGCACACTCAGCTGACAACCTGTCTAATTTCTCTGCAGTGTGTGCAGTCTGCTGCAACCCAATCACCCCACATCCTCCACATCCCCCGCAACTGACTCAGATCCACCATGACCCCTCCAACCAAAACTGTTTTTTTTACAAAGTAGAAGGTAGGACAAAGGTCACAACACTTTTCTGCACACAGAATTGTTGCAATTAAATTATACTTCCATAAATGCTCTTTTGCATTTTCATGCACTTAGACACCCTAATGTTTTTATCATAATCAGAAAAATGAGAGATGCTGACCCTTTTTTTTTTTTTTTTTGCCTGTCCCATTTGGTTCTTTAGCCATCAGAATTGTTGTCTGAAGACCAACAAGGATACCCAATGGATTTACTTTGCCAAATGGATCATCGTGGCATTGCCGTATTGGTCCATTTGGTCGATCTTTGTTTTTATTATTTATTATATTTTATTTTCAGATGTTACAGACGGGACAGACATGAGTGAGGGATAGGAAAGGGAGAAAGAAAGAGGAAGGAAAGGAAAAACAGAAGGGGAGAGGGACAGTGAGAAAGGGGGGGAGAAAAAAAATAAAAATCTCCTGGATCACCTGTTGAGAGAAGAATAGAAAACAAGCAGAAAAAAAAAACAAAGCAACATACTAAACACAACACCATCGCATTAATCTAGCTAAGTGTAAACAGCAGTAAATACTAAATATTCAATGTTGTTGTGCAGCACGCAGGACAGATGTGCTTCGAAGTAGCAGCCAAGAAAGGTGTAATTTGGGTCTACGAGCAGTGAACACCCGTGTGCATACCTGTGTGGATCCGCGCGCTTGCATTCCAAAGGTTTCTCCATGTAATGATCTGCTAGGGAGTGTGTGGGGGGGCCACAGCCCCGTCCTCCAGGGTGTGAAGCGGGTATGGAGGAGATCAAAACTCCAGACATCCAGAGGCCCCCAGAACACAAGAGACCATGGAAGACCAACAGAGGGGCAGCCGCGCCACTGTTCCAGTAAGAGCTGAGGAGAGTCCCAGATGAGGGCTCACTCAGCAGCCGCGGAGCAGAAGCCAGGGGGAGTTGCAGTGACGCGCCCGTGAGCTCCGCCGGCCCCCAGCTGTGCCTGAGTGACCGAGCCCCAGGCCGAGAGGCCGGGGGCACCCAACCTCCGAAGGGGCCCAAGCGAGCCCTAGGCTCCAGGCCCCGATAAGCGGCCGCCAAGGAGTGAGCCGGTGTGTACCTGGACGCCCACCCCCAGACACAAAGAACCACCAACGCACCGACACCTGAGGGAGTCCGCCACTGGCAGGGGAAGTGGTGGTGGGCGGAGATAGGCCTCCAAACCTTGGAGGGCCTGAGGTGTCCCCAGAGAGGTGGCGTCTGATACCCAACCTGACATATAGACACAGACATACAGGCACACACAGACACAAACATCCATTCCCCCCCCCCCCCCCCCCCCCCCCCCCCCCCCCCATGCTCTCATATGCACTCACTCCACACTCAACCAACGTGGAGACAGACATAAAGAGACGCTGTACACACGATCACACTCCCCAAGCGTACTCTACAAACCGGGTCTAGGTACCCTTGCCCCTGGAGGGGGGAACTGCACCCAGACCCAGGTGGTGTTACCCTTTTCCCTGCGGTGGGGAGAGGCAGACCACCCCGACTCCGTAGCAGCAGGGAGGCCCCACACCCCAGACCGCAGTCGGACGGCCAACTCCTCCTAGCCCTCCCGCTCCAGCAGGCCGCAGAGAACGGGGGTGGGAGAAGACTCCAAACCTCCCTCCACCCGCTCATTGTAGTGTTGATGCATGTGTGTTCTAAGGTGCAATTAAAACCCAGGAGGGCATGGAGCTACCTGCCAAGGAGCAGCAGGTAAGCGCATGATGCTGACCCTTTTCTGTAAATGCATTTCAGTTTATGCAGCTTAGGTTTGACAAGCTACTGTATTTCCCATCCACACCCCCAATTCTCCCATGGTCCTTCTTTTTCCTGGTGACTGCCATGTCAGGGAAAAGCTTGCTCTGATTCATGAATCTGAGACTATTTAAAGTCAAATTCAATTAAGAAAGAAAGTAAAGTGATAAATGAATTGAGGAATTTTAAAAACAAAACAAAAAAAGCTTGTCTCCAGCATGCACTGGGCAGTTCTCTGCTCATTACAGGGAAACAACACCGTATTGAAGTTGATCTGTATAAGTGTCAAAATAGTGCTTGATGGAGTTACCACAATGGGCTCTGCTGCCAGTGACGCTGACCTTATTTAATACACAGTGATTCCAAAATCCAGGGTAAATAGAGCCAAGAAAGAGTCACTCATGCAAATACCCTGAGAATGAATCTTTCTTGTCTGCCCTCCCACGGCAGCTAAGCTCCAGCCATCATTAAGTCTTTAGAAGCTATAAAGACTGTATCTGTTTACTGTTGATTAATCAACATCATGTTTGGCTCTGCCGCTTTGGAATGAGCTGTCGTCTTTGTAATAACTATTTCATTCTCATGCCAAACACCCAAGAGACTCTTCATCAAACTGGGATGAATGTATTTGTGGATTTATAATAGTAACGTAACTTTTCCTTCTTGTGTTTTTTTGGGGGGTTATCGGTTAATATCTCTGTATAACCGCTGTATTCATTTGCTGTAGCTGTCATGCATCAGCACCATCCAAACTACCCAAAAGGTGCTCTGAATGTTTTTAGCAAATGTTTGTTTTAAAACCCCAAATAACTAACAGGCAGAAAATGTTACTTACATCCATGACCACATCCCGGAAGTGCTCTGTTGGCCTGAAATCTGATGACTATGGAGGTCATTTGAGTACAGTTTAAGAAACCAGCTGATCATTTAAGCTTTAGGACATTAGGCATTATAGCAGTCATCAGAACATGGGTGACAAAACAATACTCAAGCAGGTTGTGGTGTTTAAATGATGCTCAATTTGTGCTAACAGGCCTAAAGTATGCTAAGAAACACTGCAGCAAAAACTGAGATTCATCAGACCAGGCAATATTTTTCCAATCTTCTGTTGTCCCTGAGCCTGTGCAAATTGTACCCTTAGTTTCTCAGGCATCATAAGGCTTTTTCACCCACAGAAGTATCACTCACTGGATATTTTGCTCTTAGAGAAAAAAAATCCCAGTATGAAATACTCAGACCTGCCTGTCGGACAGTTTCCCTTGACCATTTCTACATGTCTAAATACACAGAACTGCTGCCATGTGACTGACTGGTTAGATATCTACGGCCGGTGAGTAAAAAATACCATCAGGTTTCACATAATTGGTTAGCCAACAATAATCAATCCAAGAACAAGTATGTAATGGGAACCCAGGGTAAAGCACTTTGGATAATGTTCATTTTCACAAGACCACCATCAGGCGAAAACTGGACAACAAATAGTGTGTATGGCAGGGCTGCAAAGAGTGGGCCCTGTTCTCCAAAAAGAACACTGCGACCCATCTGCATTTTGTTAAAGATCACAGAGACAAACCACAAGGCTGTTTGAACAATGTTGAGTGTCAGAATGAGCCTAAAATAGAGCTTTTGTTTTAAGTAAAACGAGTTCTGTTTGGAGAAAGGAAAACACTGCATTCCAGGATACCAATCCCATCCAAGCTGTGAAACGTGATGGAAGCATCATGGTTTGGGACTGTTTTGCTGCATTTGGCCTATCATCACTACAGGAGCAATAAAGTTTGAATTATACTAGCAAATATTAAAAGAAATTTTCAGGACATCTGTCCTTGATCTAAATTCCAAGATAAGTGTGTCATGCAACAAAACAGCCCTCAGAAAACAAGTCTTTCTACCAAAGAATTTCAAGAGAAAAATACCATTAATGCTTTGTAATTCCTGACCTTAATCAAGTGCAAATGTTGTAGAAAACATTTTCTCTTAAATTTTTTCCAAAGACGATCAAACATGACAATAAGTGAAAACGTTTGATTGCATGTTTTGATGCACAAAGGAGTCATAGCACAAAGGTCCACACGTTTGCCTCTTACAGATAATAAATGACTAAAGGTAATCCTTCCACCTCATTTCTTTAATTCTTTTCTCTGAGTCAACTTTTGAAACTTTTGGTGTTTATCAAAAACTCTGGCAAACTTGGAAAATTTCAAGTTTGCCAGCTTTCTTATTACAGCTGTATGCTGCATATTTAGAAGGTAAGAAATGGTGAGTGAAGCTGACCACACGTACAGAAAAGTGGCACTGGTTACTCTTGTGATCAGCGAATGACCCAAAGTCATGAAACAGTCACAATATGCGCACCGGAGTCTTAATTATCTGACGGCCAAAAGATTTCTGTAATTTTAAATTGGTTGACTGAAAGATCTGCCCAGGTCATCCTCCAACATGTAAAGGAACATAATCATACTTCCTGATGATTATATAGTATGTAGTGAATGCTTTTGTAATGCCCAGAATTACTATTATTGAAAATCCTACCTGCTGTGTAAGTGATAAATTTACAGACCTACTGAGCAGGAGATGCTCTTATGTAGATATGAACTTCCCTTTTGAACTATTCATCAAACTACAGTCCTGTTTTGGAGCCTGTCCTCCATCTGGTTTCCATGTCTGGGCTTCCAATGTGGAGCCATCTATCAGTGAGATAGAAGTCTCCTGAATATTTCCTTTCTCTTTCCTCTATTTAAGATATCTCTGTTAGTGTTTCTGTCTCCAGCTCGTCTCTGAAGTCTTCTTTTGCTGCTCTTTCTCTGTCACTCATGCAAACAGACTTAAAACAGTATGAGTACACATTATCCTGCTTTCTGGATAAAGCTGAATAGAATATCTAGAATAAATACAATAATGTTCAGGTTGCATCCCCCCCCCCAATGCATACTTTAATAAATGTCCAGAAATTGCCATAGTAATATGCAATGTAATATAAAGGCAATTCAAAGACCAAGCTATGAGCCTGTGAGCAAATATGTCACAGAGTAGTAAACACATGGGGAAGGAGCAGTGATGCAGGAGTTCGGATCATGTTTGTGTGATTCCTTTGAGCTTCCCTTAAAGTAAAACTAGATTGGATTTTAAGGCAAATATTAACCCGTCCATATGTGACACTTTGAGCCATGACTTAATTGAAAACCAACTCCTAGAGTTTCAGGCCTTTCTGCCCTCTTCATCAGCCCCTTGGGGTAGAGTGACCTCTTCCTCTTCAACCTCTGGTGACCTTGTGCCAGGTTTTGAGGGATTGACTGATGCTCACCTGCTTTTCATTTGCAACATATGTCACAAGTACATTCATCATTATATCTTATGTGAAGCTGAGCAGGTCTAGATTTGGTTAGGTTAGATTTGGTTAGGTTTAATACTTTAAGGTTCTGACATAAATCGGAAATGTCAAGAAGCTACAGGGTGTATGTAACTCGATACATGGGACAGTCTGTATTTTCCCCTTCGAGCACCTCAAGGAAGTCTGTGTGTATGCATGACCCCACAGTTTCATGCATAGACAATCAGATAAATGGCAGGTTAGCTCCAAGCAGAAGCTCATCATCTGTGCCCGTATTCTGTTACCCGGCACTGACTTACCTGACATGTGTTCTGAGAGCAGGATCCAGATGGAGGCATGACACGTTTGAATAGAAATGGCCATGAGGATCATCACATACACACACACACTCAAATATGTGTATGTGTACACATCTGTGCACATCTATACCGAGGATCTCTGCTCCGAGGTTTGGTGAAAGGTCGCCGTGACCTGAATTTTTCCATGCAGGAAAGTGTTTCTGAATTCCTTCCATTTGTAGTTTGTAACACAGGAATAAGGTTGCAGGGACATCAACACAATGTAAATCAGGCCCAATATTGACCGAGGGAGCGTATCCAGAGGCACACTCCCACATGCTTTTCTGTGGAAAGTTATTCCACACAGCGTCTAGGGAGAAAGGCTCCCCCTGTCAAGATCCTGGCTGTCAGCTATGAGGTTAATGAGAGGGAAAGCAACAGTATTCACAGGGCCATTGAACTCGTAACAATACTCAGTTTATACCTAAGCATTACAAAGACTGAGGGTAACCGACCAGACGTGAATGACAATAAAAGGAGTGGTGATAGTGTCTTACTGCATGTTTGATATGTAAATTATTCTTATTGAATAGATGATATTGAAGCTAAAACAACTGTGTGCTGCATATAAGCAAACATCTGAATGCAGACCGGTGCCATTAACAATACTGTGTTTTACTGCTGAGACTGGATGCTGTACCCATTGAGACATTTAGTGCTCAGTTCAGTTCAGTTTTATTTAAATAGCACCAAGTCACAATAACCATTGCCCAGAGAAGTGTTACATTGTAAGGTAAAGACCCTTTAATAATACACCCCAATAAAGAGCAAGCACTTGGTGACAGTAGGAAAAAAAAAAAAACTTTTGATAGGAAGAAACCCCACCCCTGGGTCAGCTATAAGCTGTGTCCAATTGGGGGTGATGGGAGGAAGACAGGACACACTGTGGAAGAGAACCAGCGATTGATAATAAGTGATTGAAATAATGATTGAATGCAGGGTGGTGTATAAACAGATAGAGGAAAAAAGTGATGATTGAAGAAGAAATGGTCAGTGCATCATTGGAGCGGAACTAAAGGTGAGTACCGGATCATATGATCCAGTCCTAACTATAAGCTGGGCGGTCTGTCTCCTACATCCAGTGCTTGTGTTCTTGTATTGGTAATGGGAGAAAGGGGCCATGGGACTGAATAATAAATGCCTGCAGAGGATCTTGGAGTCACCATTAGGTTTCTGACAAGACATGTCCCACTGCAGTGACCAGGAGGGGTGACAAATGGTGTACAAACAGTTGCAGAGCGCACACTGAATGGAAATGTATATATGCAGATGGAACGCGGCCACACCGACGTTGAGAGGACTGACCTCGGGGTTAACTACTCTGCTAAGTGCTTAAAGTCATAAAGCTAAAGGTGTGAGAAAAGGATCATAAATAGAAGTCGCTTTTAAGAAAGGGCTGGTGTGGCAATGGTGATTGTATGTGTCTCAACCAAAGATGTTTAATTCCCTGTGGCATTGCCTCACACTGGAACCAGACGGGGATTATTCTGCTAAGTGCTGTAAGATCTGGCTGTACAGCATAATTGGCTGCAACTCCAGCTCAGCTGTGATGTGACTGATTTTGTCAAAAGCATATTCAGTATATTACTTTATATTCTTCATGCTGTTGTCAAAACAGTCAAAATTTCACATAATGTGAAACAAAGAGGAGCCCAGCTCACCAGGAAGTTCTATTTCATCTGTAAAAACACTCAAGTCATCCAACATTGACTTCTGGGGGTAAATCCTGGCTAGCACTGCAGATTTGCGAGTGATTATTGGTTCTGCTGATTTAAATAGCAGGAAAAGCCTCTATGATTCCCATCACCTCCTGTAGGCCAGGCATGGAAGAAGCGTTAAAGCCTGTTGTGGTACGTGGTGGATGCGATGACAGTCCATCCCGTGGGAAATATTTCCTTACACTGCTGGCTTTTAGATCAGAAAATGCGCATCATCACATGTGTTCAGAATTGAAAACTAAGAACTCCCGTTTTCTCAGAACATGACCAAAAGCCTCACTATCCATTGACTGTCTATTTAGAGGCTGGTGTCACTAAAAAGGTGTGAGTGGTGCAGCAGGCCCTGAAGCAGGCATGGAGGGACAGGAGTTGCAGTAGCTCCATGGAGGACTCCATACAAGCTTGCTTTGTGTGGAGAGCCGTTTCCTGCATTCACAGGAAACCCTCATATTGGAAACAGATTTTCTCAGATGGTTGATCTGAGCCAAAGCCCAGCTGAAAGCACTCTCAGATGCTGCAGAGTGCACACAGAAAAGGAAGAAGGAACTGTGGGAGGGGGCCAGCTTTGAAACTCATCCCCCTCATCTTGCAGGGTGTGGGGCATTTCCTTCATTATTTTCTCTTTTTTTATGAGCACATATTTCTCTCTCTCTCTCTCTCTCTCTCTCTCTCACTCACTCACTCACTCACTCACTCACTCACTCACTCACTCACTCACTCACACACACACACACACACACACACACACACACACTCTCTCTCTCTCTTGCACTTTCTTTTTTTCTCCCCTTCACATGCAGGTCTCATGTTTCATTGCTGACTTTGTGTTTGGTTTTTCAAATGTCAACACACACGAGTCAGCCTGCGTGGAGGAGTTACCCCAGCCCCAGCGGCAGAGTGAGGACCACGAAGACCTGTGGTCAGATGGAACTTTCAGGGTCCAAACATAAATACAGCATGCAACACACCATCACAGCATGCTTTTAAACTCTCAAATAAAGGACGGTAACATATATGGATCTCAGCGCAAGCAAGTAGTCATCTATTGGGTGTATAAAACTGTCAGGAGAAATCCAGCTGACCCTGGACTCAACCCAAACAATCTCCCTGCTACATGTGGACACGCACACATATCTGGGTTTCACACATGCAAGAATGTGCCTACTTTCTAAGGAGTTGATTTTCTTGGCCTGCAGTACACGGCTTATACTGGAGAATAATTGCAAAACTAAAATAAAAACAAACGCATAACATTCATCACAGAATTTCTGTGTCTTTTTTTGGATCTAGCACTGCTAAAAAGAATTTGTTCCTGCTGTCACATATTAGTCGTACATTAGCTTAAGTAGATGTCATTGTAAGGTATGAATTTGTAATCTGATATTATTAAGTCATCATTAGGGTATTATCTTTGAGGTAAAAAACACACATATAGAGACAGAGCCCAAGCAAACTGCACGTGCAAGCATTAAACGCAACCAAGAGCTGACGCCCTTCCAAAAGCCTCTAACAGGCTAAGAATAAATTTTGCTCTATGACTGCTCGGACAGACTCCACCTTTAACACACTGGCTTCAGATCTGGCTGTTTGTGTGCAGTTCTCATGGTGTCCCTGTGCCTGTGTGGGGTCTGTCCAGGTACTCTGGCTTCCTCCCATACACATTAGGTTAATTAGTGATTGTAGATGTGAGTGTGAATGGTTGTGTGTCTCTCTGTGTTTGCTAGATTTCACTCCAGGGTGTAGCCCGCCTCTCGCCCCACGACAGCTGGGGTTGGCTCCAGTAACCCATCCTTATTTCATCTCTGAGAATTTATGTCACACCACTGAGCTCTGTGGCATAGTTTACTAATGCAAACTATCCAGTGATGATGAAATCTCCCTTTGCTGATTCTAACATGCCTCTGACAGCAGGCAATGCATCAATATGATCTGAATAAAGTCTCCCAGTGAGAAGGCAGTTTGTGACTATGTCACACTTGATGCACCAAGTAATACCTCAGGGGCCACTACACCAAATCAGCAGCTTAATTCTGTCCAGGTATCACCCAGTAGCCACCACCATACTCCAACATAACCCCGAGGTCAAGGGAAGTGCGTCGGGGGTGGGACCCCCCACAATACAGGCAGGATTTTCAAGGCCACACAGTTAGATCTCTGGATATTAATTTTTACCTCATGACAATTTAAAGCAGCCAAAGAGGCCAAGCAGAAATAAATAAATAAATAGTATAATAAATAATTCCTGCAAGACTTTTTTATGTGACGGGCCAAACTTTTTGGAAAGAACACAGGGTCACGTTCACAGTGTAGTTCTAATTAGCTAAACACAATAAAATGCCTGGTGTTTTTCTAGAACATGCTTTTTAGTTTATTGTGTGTGTTTTTTTTAATTAGGATGAATGTCGTAAAAAACACTGAGATCATAGATCTGGTTGTACAAACCAGTTCAAATAGCTCTGGTTGTATAAAAGTGTAAATCTCAATGAACACAAAAGCAGTGATATTGTTCTAATACAACATATGGATCTAACATATCTGTAGATTATTTTCTTACCCTGATACGTTGAGTACACTTTACTTTAAAAACCCATGTGATTTTCACTGAAGTGATATTCTCACTGCAGGGCTTGTTAATGTTACATACGGTAATTTCCCCAGGCATTAATTAATGAATATTGCTGCTTTTAAAAGATTGTGCACCTCTTCCACCTTCAGACAAAGAGAGAGAAGAAAAGAATAATAAGGAGTGAAACACAAGTATCTACCTATACCTTGATCTGGCCTGGATGTAGTTTCACAGTATTTTAAATGAGGTTTGTAAAGTTGCTACATCAGTCACTTCTTTGAGGGTTTTCCAGCTTTTCCTCAGGGTGCGTTTCTCAGTAATCCTCATTTCTGTAAGGGTCCTTTTTTATTTTGATTAGTCTTCTTCTTTCCTGTGTGCTGCTTTGGCTGACTGCATATCTTTTGTACATGTTGGTGGGCCAGACCTCATCTTACCTTCCAGGTGTTCTAAATGATCCGGAGGAATCTTGGCAAGTTGGCAGCGAGCTGCATCTTGGGGCGCCAAGGCAGATGTGGGCACACTGTGCACTTTGCACATAAATCACTGAAAACAATAGTCCCACTAGATCCATTTATTACAACAATACCACAACTGCAGCCATGCCTCAATTCTAAAACAATCCTGACATCAACCATATGCATCAGTGAGCACACGCATGCATGACGACTCACTTGGGATACTGCCGGAGAGAGAACATATGTGCTGTAGGTTATGCCAAAGAAAGACTTCTTCTGCTTTCCTTGAGGGAGAGCGTGAGTGTGTTCAAAAACCCCTACACGTGTAGTTGAAGAGCTCTAAACAGGGGTTAGTGAGAGAAAGGCTTCCCTTCGATCATATTTTATTCACAGGAGTGCCACGCTGCCAAATATGCTCCTTTTTCAACGAGGCCTCAGGGTGTGTGCTGTAAGCTTCTGCTGGGAAAAATGTGCTCGCTTTGTCATTTTCTCCCTCTGCTCCTGTCTATATTTGAACATGAGAATCTCCACTGTGGTAAACCAGATGCTTTTCTCTGGCTTCAGACTGGGAGTTTTTCCTTGGCGTGGCTATGTGATTAAATACTAGGACAGAGAGGAGAGCAGCTGAGCGGATCGGACCGCCAACCACAAACTGGGATCCTCACAGTGCAAAAATTGCGTTACGGTCAAAGGGATATGAGAGCTGTTATCTTACTGACCGCTGTATGTAAAGTATTTTCTGTCATGCTTTTCCCACTGAATTTGTTCTGTCATAATAAACAATGAAAAGCCATCGTTTTGTTGTCGCTTATCGTGCACAGTCTGAATTTGTATAAGATAGAAGAAAAGGTTTCTGTAAATATCACACATCTGTTTAGAATAGCAATGCAAATGAAAGCAAACCCTTAAAGTTCAGCAAAGTGATTTTAAGCAAAAGCAAATGAGCTACCCGCGTATATGAGCCCCCAGTGTTTTTACTACAGCCCGTATTTTCATTCCGCATATAGTTTATCTTGTTTTTACATCTTGCCATCATCCTTATCTTGTTGAGGCAAGTCATCCTGAGGCAAACCTCACGGCAGATATGCATACGAGAAAAAGAGTGGTCCTGTCCCACAATGCATTCAAAAACTTTTTGCACTGCTGCACAGCTCTGCAGCTATAATTAGCTGTTCTGCTTATGTTAACACTTGGACCCAAAAGAATATAGCCTTCACATGCACTCACTCCCACTTTATTAGCTACACCTTGCTAGCCCCATTTTGCTTTTAGAATTGGCTTCATTCTGTGTGGCATGGATTCAACAAAGTGCTGAAAAAAATTTGCATTTTGGTGCTACTGCACATTCGTCGACCGTTCCACCACATCACAGAAGTACTCTGGTGGGTTGAGATCTGGTGACTGTGGAGGCCATTTGAGCGAACAGTGAACGTGGCATCAAAAAGGCATTTTCTCTCAGAGAATTGCCGCTTGTATTTGGTCTTTTTTAGACGATTCCCAGTGAACTACAGAGATGATTGTGGGAAAATCCCTTTAGATCAGCAGTTTCTGAAGTACTCAGACCAGCCCATGTGGCATCAACAACAGTGCAATTCAAACTCACTGAAATTTCTTTTTCTCCACTCTGCCACATGCCTAACTACACTGTGTTGTGATCGGTTAGATATTTGCATTAACAAATGAGGGAAACCTTGTTATTCTCGTTCTTTTTCACTCAATGCACAAGTGAAGAAAAAGGCAATGTGTTTAAGGCAATTAACATAGCACAACCTAACCTGTTGTCTTTTTCTGTAAAATGTACCAAATAACCAAATCTGTGCAATAACCTCCAGTGTTTTGTAAAATACTGGAATTCTTTATCTGTGTATTTATTTTTTGCACAGTTACCTTAGCAACCTGTCACAATCTGCAAGATGCTGCTGGGAAATGCTGAATAGGAGAAGACGTTATAAATTACTTAATATTATAATATTAAGTAAAATTATAATATTACTTAATTTTCTTGTATTCTGTTTGTTATTTCTGCCTATTCTTTCCATTCATTTATTTCCACGTTAAATAATCACCAGTATCAGGATCCATGTCAGTATACCATTCATTGAGCACTTCATCACTAAGCAGTTTTTAGCTTAATGTTGTGTTTAATCTGTTGCCAGTGTGCAGAGTCTGGCCTATGAAGTCAGATGATTATAAGATTTTTAGCTAAACCACCTATTATTTCATGCACAAAGTTACGACTGTTTGTGTGGCTTTCATGATCTGTTAATGTGCTTTGAATGTAAAGAAATACACAGTGATTCACTGACTAAGTCACCGATGACTCCGTGACTTAGTCAGTGACAGCAGTGATCCTTCAATAAAAATTTCTGACTTCATTTAATACATGTCTACTCAAAAGGCATGAATGTACAAGCCCTGCATCCAAAAATATATTTCCATTTCCTTCAACTGTTTTTTTTTTCCATACTGGCTGGGTGTACGACATCAAGCACTGTGCAGCATGTAGAAACATGATGGCGTTTATTATCTATGGCCACATTTGTAACCACATGTGTATGCTGCTGATTTAAAAATAAATAAATACATTTTTAACACGTGATTGAATGCTAACATATGAGTGGCATTCACAGGTCAGTTACAGATCACGGCTTTTCTTACATTTAACCAGGGCTGTCTTTTAACAGCCAGCAGCGACCACGGAAAAAATATACAGTCATCACTTGTGAGCAAATCTTCAGCAAACACAATAATATTGGTTTAAGGGATGGCAGTGCATTATCTAGACCTGACTACTCACTAAACCCATACGAGTGCAAAGAAGCAAAAAGAATCCAACTCACACCTTTCTTTGTGGTTCGCAGCCTGGTGCCAATTATCGTGATTGGACCACGGTATGCTGTGTCCCAGCACAAAAGCCACACACCATCAGGTGTGGGACCACATGAAAAACCTGAAATAAGAGATGGGCTGGGGGCAGCTGACCACTGGTGTATTCCAGCTGTGATCCACTCGACAAAATTAGACTTCAGTTCAGTTCTCAGACAAACTAACTGAAATCGGATTCCTTCACAAAGTGGTGCACTGTTTTAAAAACTGGGAAAGCAGCTTACTCTCATTTCCCTGATGCTTGAACCAGAGTTTTACAGGGAGGCCTTCAGTACAAACAAGCATGTGGGATGTGTTACTGGAGTGGAGGGGCAAGCAATTTATCTTGAAGAACAGCAGTGGACAAGAAGAAGATTAAGTTGAGGCCAGATTTCATTTTTGGGCCAGTGCAAGCACACAAGTGGTTCCACAGGCAACAGAAAATAACCGCTCGGTTATTTTCTGTTGCCTGGGAATGTCAAATACTTCTTTCTGCAGCTCAACTGTTTAGTTTGCTGATTAATTTGACGATGCTATACATTTTTTGGAAAAAGCAATAGTTTTGTAAGGTTAAAATCATATCTGTCACGCTTCAAAACTCCCGAGATGTTGCCTGTGGTAAGAAACAGCCTGATAAGCCTCACCTGTCACATTCATCCAAATATGGTGTTGGATACAAAACGTATAACCCTTCGTCTCCACATCCGCCTCACTTGCTATTGTTTAGACAAGCTGCTGTAAACGTCTGCCCATAGGGAGGACTAGCAGAAGGTAAGTACACTGTTTAAACTCAGCAGCTTTCAGTGCTTTTTTTAGTATCTCCTTATATAGGCCTGGCTCATCAGTTTGTTGGGCTGCGGCATTTCATGTCCTCCAGAGCAGCAGACAGTGAGCCCCTGTGTAAGAGCAGCCTTCAGGGTCCAGGAGGTCAGTATGTGCAGCATAGTGCAGGCGTCTTTTAGTTTGAGTGGACTCTTGTGTCTTTGTTTTCCTCTGCTCTTGTGCTCTTGTGCCACACTTACTTTCAGGTTGTTAACAGTCCCAGTGGTCTGCAGTAGCCTCTTTTGTAAAGTAGCAGGCCACACTTGGGACTAGTCTGTCACAACTGACCTTATTGATCTTTTTCAGCAACCATGACATCTGCTCGGTGCTAATTGAGAGAAGTTTCATGCCTACAACTGTCAGCCACTATAGCAAAGTGCCAGGCTGTTGTAAAATCTAATTGTCTTTTTGTCCTTAACAAGTAAGTGTTGTTTACTGAAAGGCACCGACCGAGGAGTAAAGATGAACACTCGGTTAATCACTCATATCTGAAAACAGAAGAAAGTTAGTTCGACAAAAACACACAAAGGGAATAGCTTGGCCATGAACCGACCATCTACCAGAACCTCTAATGCACAACCAGTATGCTCACCTGTTACGTTACTGTGCAATTAAACTAAATGAAATGTGTAATTGTGTGATTCCATTGCGGAGTTTGAGTGGCACTATATCTTGGCTCATTGCAATAACTTCCTGCGGTCTTGCTGTCACTGTGATGTTTCCCACTACTCTAGTTTTTGTACAGTCTAAACAAAGAGGATAAAACATGTTTATAAAAGATCTTCGACAGATCTGCTATAATCTGGTAGGCTATACTGATCTGTAAACATTGCAAAACAAACTGTTTCAGTGTGGTAAGATCAGATCTTCACGCTGAATATATATAAGGATGAAAATATATGTATATATCCTTATATGTTTCCATATATGCATTCTAAATCTACCGTTTATTTTGTTTCAATCTGATTTATTGCTCTTGATGAAGAGAAAAAATCTTAGGTAGATGAACCAATGAACCAATTAAAAACCATTTAAACTGACTGGGTTATTTTAAGAATCTTTGAGAATCTGTATTCTCTCAGTTTTTCTTGAACTATAACACAGTATGTGCTGTGTAGACACTGGACTGTACCATGTAGCATGTGAGGCGTCAGAGATCCGAGTACAGAGAGCAGACTGAAGGGCACACATCACCTCTGGGTTCAGCGGTCAAAAGGAGCCACACTTCCTGTAGCCTGTACCATGGAACCCCTGCTGTCTGCTTTACTGGCTCCCTCATTGTTCAGATTTATCATCCCTGCCACTGATGTGGCTTCTCGCAGGGGCCATTAAAGACCAAAGAGCATCACCCCAAACCAGATGTTCCACCTAACAAAGTCTTCAATGCAGTCTTTCACTGAAGCTTAAAAGTGCATGAAAGATGGGCCTGACAGTAATCTGTAGAAAGTCACAACATGAAACACTCCTGCAAATGAAAAGACTTTTCCAGGTATAAGACACTTCTGCTTTGGATTATCACAACTACATCCTTGGATTGTGTGCATTGCATTAATATCATGCCTTAATAATGGTTGAATTGAAACAATTCTGCAAATAAGAGCGGGATAAAATTCCATCACAGTGACATGAAAGACTGAAAGATTGCAGCTTTTGATGCCAAGTGTGGCAAAACCAGTTATTAGATTTAGGGGGAATTTACTTTTCACACACGAGCAGGTAGTTTTGGATAGTTTTTCTCCCCCTTATAAAACAAATCATCATTTAAAACTGCATTTTGTATTGCTCAGGTTAACTTTGTCCAAAATTATTATCAGTTTGAGTATCTGAAACATTGAAATATGACAAATGTTCAAAAACCTAAGAAAACAGTGAAAGTCAGTAGGATTGTGACATGACCTGACCCACTTCTAATTATTGACTTGAGTGCAAAAAATTGCAGGGAAAAAAGCACGAAAAGCCCTCTGAAAAAACTTTTTTTTCTTCTCTTTTTTTTTTTTGAAATAAATTGACCATCAACTTAGTGAGAGTGATGCTCCATCCACCAGGAGTAAGAACAGGGATTGCCCAGAACATAATTTAGCTGTCAGAAACCAGCATGAAGAGCTTATTACGAGACATTCTGTGGTGTAGCTTTGTGTCTGTTCTGGAGGAGGGAGAGCCTGAGCTCATAGAAAAGGGAAAGTAAAAGATGAAAAAGAAGACGGGAATATGAGAATGTGAGAAAGACAGACTACAGTCTGGTGTGGTCTGATGATGTGACATGAAAGCTCTCTGTCATTCATAGTGGCGTCTGAAGTCAGCACTGGAGGATCACCACCCCGCTGCTGCCTGCTGTGCTACAGAAGCAGAATGTGGCTGAAGAGTCAGGGGGGCTGATGATCACATCAACCCTATTAGGAGAGTGCATGTGCAGAAGGCAGCTGTGCACAAAGGAGCACAGTGTTCACCTCTTTCAGCTGATGGAGGACGGTTTCACGTGCCATGTTGATAATAGCATTAGCATCTAATCAATGGCAGCACTTCAGACTGCTCCCACTGCAGATGATGCACATGTATCCTTGTGATGATCATGTGGTTTCTTATTTGTCTAATGCTGACAGTGAGGCGCTGCAGAAAAAGAAAAACAGCCTGTCCCCCAATCTTTAATTTTTAATTATCCTTATGCTAAAGAGATTTAACATTTATTATCACCTCTTGGCTTCACAGCTGTGTCACGGTGCAGTGTGACTGACTAAGCAAATGTTTGCTTCTTCCCAAACAACAAGTCACGTGTCATGTGACAGTTGAAATGACTCAAGCAAATTAAGGCTCTGGCTCATCACAGTGCGCACATGCTCTCTCTGCATGTTTATGTGTAATTAATTTCTAGAGCCAGCAACTTTGGCGTCGCTTCAGGGTTACCAGAGAAGGTGTCAACAGCTCATTGTCACGTACAGGGCTCAGTCTCAGTCAGTTTTCATTTATGCACTTTAAATAGACTAGACCGGCAAAATTACTTTTTTGTATTATATTTTTGTTTTTCATTTTATCTATTTATTTATTTTATTTAACTTTTATTTAACCAGGAAATCCCTTGAGAGTCTGTTTCCAAAGGAGACCGGTCTGAGAAGGTACACCATTTACAAGGTTACAAAAGCAAATTAAAACAAGTAGCATAATCCAAAAAATAAAATCTAGCTTGGGAACAATAGTTTCACTCTGTAGTCAAGTAATTCTTTATAAATGCAATGAACTCTATGAGAGAGACAAAAATCCCGAAAGGTTTTTGTCTGTCCTTTTGAAATATTGTTGCACAGATTGTTGCTTGCTGCCCAGCAAACATACCATCTTGTATGGCCACTGTGGGTATAGACCCACAGGTGCTGTGCCCCACGTGCACCTCATATTTCACTCTGGTTTCACATTTGCCCTGTGGTATATCATCATTTGCTTGTTGGGCAAGTGTGTAAAGCTCTACATTATGGAGCAACTCGCTCAGCCCATAGTGGGGTTAAAAAAAGTACATGATTAAAAGCAAAAGAGAAAAAAGAAGCAGCAGCAGAAGAAGCCAAAATTCTAAATTCATTCATACTGAATACAGCTTATTTTAAACATTTTCATTTGTCCTTAATAAAAGACAAAGGTTTAAAAGGTAAAACTGTGAAAGTTTAAGACATAGCCACTCGTATAAGTCACTGAATATATAATAATATATGGCAACATCCAAAAGCCAGTTAGCTTAGCTTAGCATAAAAACCAAGACTCAAAGAAGACAACTTGGCATTGCTGCAAAGAGAAGAAAGTCCAGCTAATGGGATGACTGGAGCTCAGGTTCTTTAGTAATTTCATGTTGGTTTGAGGCTTTTTTTCATAGCCAATCCCATTAACATCCCATTTTGGGTTCCAATAAAAAAACTAATGCTAGCTCAAGTTTTTTAAAACGGTGGGCCACAATTTGACTCATGTCATAGTTCATGTTCAACTTTTTCCTACAATCTGAGATTTCCACATTATTGTTTAATCTTTATTTATATATTTCCTTCTTTGCAAGTTTATACTAAGAAAAAAGTATGTAAGCCAGAGTTTTACACTTACATACAGATATAATGTAGCAACAATCTTCTCATTTAACTCTCACCAAGACATCAGATAAGGAAATGATTTCACAAATGTTTGAACTGTTTCATTGAATAAACACACGGATAATTATTATGTTGCAGCAGTAAGTGCACACTCAGCACATCACAAAAAAAAAATATCCATGGAACCAGGAAAGCCCATTTGTCTCCCGATTTCACCTAATTTAGGTAAAAACACAGCATGCTTGTAGGTTTACAAGGATAGCTGATGCTGCCTCAGTGTGTTTTATCTGCACCAAGAGAAACAGCCTTGCAGAGCAATGTATTGCTTAAAGTTAGCCAAGAGCACTGCCTGATTTCACTGTGTAAATACAGGCATTAGCTGAGGTTTATTTGCACTAGTGTTGCTGATGTAAGTTTGTATTCAAATACAGGCGGTGAAATGGCAGAAAACAAAACAGAAATGTTCAAGAAATTATGTCAATTTTATTATGCAGAAAACTATGAGTGAGTCCACAGATAGATGGAATATAAAAGTATGTGTGTTGGTGGGGAGGGGGCTTTTCCCTTTCATCATTCCTCAGGTCCTTTTATTATTTTGCCAAGGCAAAGATGATCGTGCATCATGTGTTTGGGGGAGGGTCGATGTCGGCGAGTAGGATGGATCATCACTAGTCACGAGGGGCCACAGAGGTGACAGAGCTCAGTGACACAGTAATTAGCAACACAGTGGTCAGCCTGTGATGTAAAAGTGGCTGTACTGTGTACTGGTCCGCCCCGCAGCTACACAGACGCTGCGGTGCCTCAGGTCACCATGAACGCCCCGGTCATAAAGTGGTCGACATCACAAGCTTATTACCTCTGTGTGTCCCTGTGCAGCTAATTGTATGAGGGCCATTTTGAGCTTTTCACCAGCACAGTGAGGGCATTTGGGGAAAGTGAGGACATCTGGCCACCTCTCACTTCATCGCATCTACTCTAAGGCAGGTTGTAGGTTTTAGACATGGTTTTGAGTTAAATTAGTGCCCAGTTTAAGCTTTGATTAGGATTAGGGTTACTGTTAGGTGCTGCTTTGGTGTGTTTTTATATGGGGAGCCACAGGCTATAGAGATAGACTCTGTCCTCCAAAGGGACAACAGCTTATAGACTCACAAAAGTGTTGCCATGTGTCTGTATAACCTCTGGTTTCACTTTGTTACAAAAGTCATTACAAGAACTGAGGGTAGCCCGTAATACTGGTTGTTTAACACAAAAAAAGTAATGTATAACACATTAATTGCTAGTTTTCTTAAAAGGTATGCAATATATTTCTTAATTACTTGCCGGCGAATGTAATTCATTACACTACTCATTACTTAAGTTACATTAAATCCCCTTTCTCAATGAGGACACACATATCATCTTTTATCTAGTGTTTACCTATGAACACAAAGCAGAACTGAAAAGCACAAAGACACTTCAGAGTGATCATATGTATTGTAAACAAAGTAGCATTTGATCAGTTATGAATCAATGAGTTTCAGGTAATTTTCCATCTCTGTAAATGTATTATTTAAACTTTAGCCAGAAAATTATTACAACTGTTGCTGACAAGCACTCGTTAGCGTACCAGCAACTCTGTGATTAGCACTAAAGTTAAAGGGACAACTTTAGCTGAGAGAAATGTTGGTGGGGTTAATTTTTTGGTTTTTATACCCAAGAAAGGTTAAACAACAACAACAACAGCAAAAGCATCAAACTACATAAGTCAGGAGGAAATTAAAAGCATAAAGCAAAAGTTCAAGGTGAGCCAGTTGAGGCTTTTCTGAGGAATTTCACTAGAATGTCACTACAGGGACAGAAACAGGATTATTGGCAGGAGAACGCGGATGTTCACCTACTCCAGTCCATCAAACTTTTCATGTGACGAATGCTGGTAAGTTTTTCCCAAGTTCCATCCAGCTTGTTTTTTCCTTCTACTACTGGGCTGGTTTAGCCGGTCGAAGGAGCTCTCGAGAGTTCCCATATTGCACTCGCTTGCGTGTAACAGTGATCCATCCCATTTCCTGACTCATCATCCAAATCCTGCCGTTCACATCCTTTCTAAGCGACAAAGGGAGTGGCAACAGGTAAAGGAGGGACAGAAAGTTGCTTCAAGGCTGATCTGCAGTGGCGGTTGGTTGAGAGGCCTTTAGGTCTTTGGATATCCAGAATATTTCTGATTTTACAGGCAACACCTGTTTTTTCTTCCCGCTAAAAATTGAATGGCGGCTGAATATTACAACTTAATTTCCTAGTGCTGAGCAATGACCTGCTTTGGCACCATATTATAATTGACAAATTTGTCACCAGACATTTCTGGGTAAACTCAATAAAGCACATATTACATTCTCATGATGTGAGGATTGTGTTGGACTGTACTCGAGGTTGTGATCATATGATAGTCTATCCCGACCGGGTTAATTTCTCCATCAAATTAGCCTGCAGAGGTTACCCCATGACTATGTGCTACTGTCTTCTTTCATCAAAATGTGACTCTCATTAAAGTATCTGGTTTATGTAATTGATCCCTCTTTGCAGTCCATTTACAAACTAAAGCTGGGTAAAAATGAAAGTGATCATTCTTTTGAGTAACTCCACACAAACTAAACTGTTAAAGTTCTTTCATAACGTGTCACCTAACCTGTCTTGGTTTTTTTTGTACACCGTTGACTCAACTAACCGATCCCGTCTAAATTCTAAGGCAAAGACAGCCACAGCTTGAAATTCTGGTTATTAAACCGTGACAGTGGTTGTTGTTGACAAATGTACAGCAATGTGCAAACGTCTTCAGCTACCTCGCTTTTCCTCGTGGTTTCCAGGTAAGGAGAGAAAGAGGAGATTGAAGAGATTGATTGGTTTAAAACGTGCAAGCAAAACACGGAAATGCACTGTATAAGCCATAAAACAACTCATTCTAATGAGCTTGAAAGTTGCTCAGTTGTCTGTTGTGTGTAGACAACAACACAGGTTCATCCCTGGAGTTAGGCGCCCTTTTTTATGCCTAAATGATTCATAGGTCAGTGTTAAGAGACTTAACAAACAAGAAAAACAATCCCTCTAAAGATGGTTAGGTGCAAGGACTGGACTGAAAATCAGTGAAAAGGCAAAGAAAGAAAAACTTTAAACATTTGTTATTCTGTAGCAGCGGAGATGGGTTCACATAAAGGTGGAAAGTCAAAAACTGAGTCTGGTTTTTAATGTGAAATCATACAATGTAGATGGGTTTATCAAATGAATACACATTAAATGATAATAACAGTCAACCATTGAAGTTTAAGGCCAAAGGAAAATAGCTTGAGAACAAATGTAGCTTTACAGTGATGAGTGCCAAATACATGTAAATGAACAGGATGTAGGTATCAGCTGAGTGGGAGAGAGATGTGAGAGATTCTTGTGGGCTGTGGGGGGCTCTGAGTTTAATATTTGACTCCATCAGTCGTACTGAAGCGTTCACCCAGTCACGCGGTCCGCATTAGGACTGACAGCTTTGTTTAAAATCAACAGTAGTCCAGGTGCGGCGGGCAGCCATCTGCTGCAGTAGCCCACCTCCTCTGGCCTGTGTTGACACAGGGGCCACAAGGAGAACGCGCTGCTCCGCCAGACAGGGGATTTTACTTTTCAAATATAGCTATGACATTATAACGAATTTACTAAACAGTCATGTGCTAGCTAACGACCTAGCTTTCTGAATGTAAAGCTGCCTAAAATACATTATCTGCAAATGTAGAATCAGGTTAGCGAGCTTTATGGGTTCTACCATACTTATGCGAAACATAGAAGTCTCTTTTTTAAATTTACTTACTAAAAATTCTGAAGCTGCTGTCAACAGTCATCAGCTATCATAATGTGGTGTGGAAACTTTTGTTTCTATATAGATAAAGGATAGAGATATAATTTTTTAAACTGTAATGGTGCTGATAGGTAGCTTGCCAAAAAGTGCAGTTCCTGGAGTGGACAGTCCTCAAACACTTTCATGGTAATGCTTGTTTTAAGGTAACAGAGCTTTGTCTGTTTGCATAGGTAATTGCCTACAGAGAGCCTGCGGAGAGGGGTTTTCAACCAACGCAAACATGCTCCCATGTAGTCCTTCAAAAACCCAACAGCACCCAGCTCGACCAAGCGTAGCTCAAATACTTATTGGTTGACAAGTGAAAGGGAGAAGTGCAAAAACAATGTTAAAGATCAAAAATATATATATATTAAAATACAGCATGACTCTGGTCTGCAAGAGTAGTTCCACTGCACACTTGAATTCCAGGGACAGTTATCAGCACTGTTCTCACATGGGATCAATCAGACATCTCATGGATTTTGAAGTCTGGCTGATTAAAGACAATTTAATTTTCAACAATGTGGAACATCTGCGTTCTTCCATGCAGCTCCATAGGGTAATGTGAACACTGCTGTCAGTCAGTGTTATTACTCAAGGACTCAAGGACGGTAGATTTACCTGCAATTGATAGACAGAAAAGTTGTATCAATCATTGTGGTAAAAAAGTGAACTATATATATTACAAAATGTCAAACTATCCCCTTTAAAAAGAGGAAATATTTTATATATATAACATAAATAGAGGTTGCAAATAGGATGTGCAAGAAAATTAGCTTTGCTTCTATGAACCTTGAACAATGTTTTGTATTATTTACTACATCTAAAAGGTAGGCATCTGGTCTCTCACATGATTGTATTACTGTAGAGTCTGACGCTCAACAACCACATGATGACGCACACTTATACCCCCGTTCAATCCAGCTGATCCTCTATGACACATGATTTGAGTTTGAGTTATGTAAAGCTGTTATCTGAGTGGCCTTTGTCAACTTCTGTAAAATGCCATCTACCTCACCTATGGTCTTACAGAGAGTGGTGGAGCAGTTTCAAAGGAAACCGGCGAAGCTCCTTGAATGCATCAGCATCTGTTTTTAATGGATGGAGCCCATGTTGGTTAAAGTGGTCCAAGATGGCCAGATTCTTTCAAAATGAGGTTAACAGTGGGGTTAGCGTTCAGTCATCCACAGTGTATCTTTACTCCATCGTATTAGAAATAAATCTTTGAAAATGTAAACAAACAGCCCGTGAAGTGCCACGATCACTACTTGTGTGTGACTGTGTGAACCCACCCCCCGGACATTTTCTCTCATTTTTCTCAACATTTCTATTTACACTCGGCCTGCTCTGGCATATATCAGGACAAGAGGTCACTAAATAAGTTCAGCCATCATAACAAATTATCCATAACCAAAACAGTATGAGAGCAAATCAGCCATGACCAACTGGTTCAGCCGAACAACGATGCACAGTCCGCACAAACAAATATCACATCTTACTAACAAATACCTGCAGGGGGCTGGGGTGAGGGAGGGGGGGGGGGGGTGACGGCAAATTTTATTTCGATTAAAAGTGAATTCTGAATGGAGAATCGAAGAATGAGGATGAGTCGGAGGATGTCAGCAGGAAGTAAAAATGTCAGAGGAAGAAAACTAAGAAGAGTGGGAGGAAGCGGGAGACTGAGAGATCTTTGAGACCACACAATGTCTGCTTTCTGTTTGTCTCATCAGTGTAGCACATCTTAAGACTGGAGAAGGACTCCATTGTGCAACCATCCAATGAGGGTTTTCAATCCAGAGCTGTAGAGGGACAGTTAGTGGCGAGACCATGCTGTGGAGCGCCACAGGAAGACAACTTATCAAGGTCGCTCTTCTGACCCCAGTTTCCTGCTCAACAGAATGACCGATTGTCTGATCGGGCTCGCATCCTAATTACTTTTCTCACATCCAGACACTTCTTGCTTCCATAGCTGGGCTTTTCATTGCAGCTTGCTTGACAAAACTCTCATTTATTCCTGTATTTAACTCCTCATTAGCATTTTGCTCCTTGCCTTCTCTTTCTTCTTCATAAGTGCAGGATGAATGTTTCTTCCATTGCTTCTTCTTGTCTCTCTACACTCTTAAAGTTTATCTGACCACAAGCCAGCCCTTCCTCGCTGCTTGCGGCAATGTTGCATCCTGTGTCTGCAGTAGTTGGGCAAGATGGAGATCCTATTTCTTCACTCTTCTTTGTATGTCAGTCACACGACAACACTTTAAGTTATGACCCACACAAGACTACATGTAGATTAGTCTGAGTTAAATCATCCCCTAAGATTAGAAGACGGTGCTGTATGGTTGGTGTAATTCTCCTTCATGTCTCTGACCAAGGCACTGGCTTTTAGCTGAAGTTGCCCAATGCATGTGGCTGCTTACTGCTCCGAATGCTCAACATTAATTAAATGCACTGACTGGATTTCCCAGCAGGGATCAATAAAAAATCTTTTGACCATACATGTATATATATGTGTGGCTATACAACATAAATCAGGGTTATAGTGTGTGTTTTTCCATACAGGTTTGCAGTAGTTATTTCAAGCAGAGAAATCCAAAAAACTGTTTTCTTTGCAAAAAATAGAGCGTCTTCTTTGTGGTTTCTGGTTTCTGGGTTCAGCTGAGCTCTCCAGCAGGGATGCTGGTTTCTTGCCTGTAGCCTTCTGTTCCTGTTTTATCAAAGGTAAACTGTGTGACAATGTTTGTGTGTGTGTGAGTGTGAATACTTGTGTTTGGCAGTGAAAGTTTGACTTAGCTGTGATGTTAGAGTTAATGCCCCGACTGGTCATGTGGCCGTGAATGGACTCTGAATGCCCAGAGTCGCTCTCACACTTACATCCTCCAAAAGCAAAAGCGTGAAAGAATGTTGAGAATGTGTGGCTTTGGCGTCGTCTACATGCTTTGGAGAGTCTCCTTTGTGTTATTTACTGGTAGCGTGTTAAAACCGTTTCCATTGTACTGTAGATCTATAGAGAGCACCAGCCTCTATTTAGAAATATAAACACACACACAAACCATACGTGTTTCTGCCCCACTGTCTTAAACCAAATACATTTTCCAAGTGGACATTAGAAAAGGCAATTTTGGACCCTGTGGGCCCCGTCTTAATGAAAGGGAAATTGCTGCTGTGTGGGAGTGCTGAAACGTGAGGTTCTGCGAAAAATTAAAAAACCCATTAATAGTCTCCAGAGAAGCTAATGTTTTTTCCATCCTCTTCGGTGGTGTTTTTCCATGTCAGACTGCGGAGACATCACGTTGGCAGGCACCAAGGCTCTGCTCTGCTTTGCAAATATGCATGGAACAGGCTCTGTAGTGGCCCATTATCTTGTACCTGTGCCAAACGTGGGTGAATAGGACACAACGTTACACAAGCTCAGGCAGGTCTGTGCTCACACGTAGTGCAACTTCAAGGTAAGAATAGAATGCAAAAATAAAAAAAATGCCACCACATTCCAGAGATGGTGCTTGTGTTTATTCAAGCCTTAAAAACAGCAAAACAGCCCAGAGTAATCCTTCATAATATTGCTGAAATTGAGAAATAGCATGGATGGACTGTTTTTACTGATCTCCTGCAATCAAGAATTCATTCATAAATTCACAGAAATTATGTGGGAAAAATGTGAGAAAACTTGTGTTGGCACAGGTTTAATACAGATGGATATTTGCCTCATGTAGGAACACACAAAAAACAAGCTGACCTGCTACAGATAAAACATTAAACCATCAGATATAAGCACAGAGTAGTGTGGCAATTTAGCTCCTAATGAGGCATTTCTTACACAGTGGCATTGGATTACTTGCAAAGGCATGTGTTGTACTGAACAGAGGAAGTAGGGTCTGACCTAAGGGGCCCTATTTGGCTATGAGAACCAATGCAAAGCCTCCTGGGATATTTAGACCATGTCATCTCAACTGTTATGATTCCCACGAACTTAAGACACCAGTTTATAATTGTGAAAAGCAGCTGTGTGACTCCTAAATGCAGTTTGTACACACCAAAAGGATGAAAAAGTTCTCATGGACTTGAAATTAGACTGAATATATGTATATATATTTCAATTACCTATATCAAGTCGACAGACAGACAGACAGACAGACAGATAGATAGATAGATAATAATAATAATGATGGATACTTTATTGATCCCCATGGGGAAATTACTTGTTTTTCTCTGCATTTGACCCATTCACTCAGTGAAGCAGTGGGCAGCCCACTAAGCAGGCGCCCGGGGAGCAGTGTGTAGGGACGGTACCTTGCTCAGGGGTACCTCAGGGTAGCCGTTAAGTGGATTCGAACCGCCGACCTTCCGATCATGGGGCGACCACTTTACCTACTGAGCTATAGATAGATAGACTTCCTGTCCCAGTCCTGATGAGTTAAGTTAAGACAGTTAAAGTTTTTTCCCCTAAAGGAATCAGTGATGTTGCACTTTCTGTTTCTCTGAAACATGGAATCCAGAAACTGTTGGTAGCCCAAACAGCTCAGTGAGTCAGTCCTTTGGAATTCCTTCAGAATCCAGTGTAAATCATCAACATTAGTTTTATTAATGTCATATATATTACTGTCATCCGATATCCCAGCATTTTGATGCCATGAACACAAGTTTCCTGATCCACTCCAAGGGTATAGTGGTTACCTGGGGGTTTACCCACTGTAAAATGGAAATAAATTGCCAGATTATGCTATTTAATTTTCCTATTTCCAAGTAACACTGATTCACTTGGATCTACATAACTGTCAACAGGAGTTTGATGTACAAGGTAAAAACACCAACTCTCTGTTCTAAACTATCTGAAAAGTAAATTACTAGAAAAATTCTTCTTCAACAGAACTAAAAAGAAAATGAAAGAAATTGTACGTTGCTAGATTTTTCCCTTTGTTGTATTTTCAGAAAACAATAGTCACTGGTGCTACAGGAAACTGAGAAGCCCTACTGACTCTACTTGTTCTACGTCTTGTTACTGGACAGCTACTGTTTTCATAATCCTGCCTACGCCCAGGACAAGCACTAAATGGCCAGTAACCTTTCAAAGATTTTACCTGCAATTTGATGGTCAGAAGTTTAATTACTGGCCCTACAGACCAGCCAGCATCAGCAGTAGAAACTTCCACCCCTGAGAGCACAGAAAGACTAAAAGAGCAAACCGTGCTGAAAAACAAAATTGTCTGGTTACAATGTAGATTTTAGCGCTCACATGAGCTTGTGTGTATGGCAACACAAAAAAATTACACGGCTGAGGAGTTTGGCAAATTTTGTCACCTCATCCATCTACTCCTTTTATTTACTAACGTGATAATTACATGATTACATTCGTGAACATGATTTCATGCTGGCACCGAAGCTCCCGGTGAGGACCAGGACTAAAATTCCCAGCTAAACTTTTAATTAGCAGGAAATATGTTTTGTGTCCACTCTGTTAGACTGGGCCACCCTGTAAGCGTGCGATGCTTCAACAGATCTGCCTCAGATCATCTCATGTGCCAAGTTCATGAATGTTGTTTACGACAACTGTTAGTAACAGAGTTGAACTTGCTCTAAGCAGAATGTGGGTGGCAGCCATTCTGTTGAAACTGGAGTCATTTTAAAAGGACCTTCTACTCCTTAAGCAACCTCACCTCTGTGCCCAGTGAACGTGCTCCTCTAAAGCCTTTACGTGCTTTCAGAAGGAGGCAGTGGAATCAGCTGGATGGGTAATGACACATAGTTCTTAGCTACATCGGTAAAGATCGGTAAAGATCCTACACTAATACAGAGAAAACCCCAACATTTAAACGACCCCCTATGAACAAGCCCTTAGCAACAGCGGGAAAGAAAAACTCTCTGTTTAACAGGAAGAAACGTGTGAAAGAATCAGGCTCGGGCAGCCATCTGCTGAAACTGGTTCTGGCCTGTAAATAGCTATAAAAGATGCTCCTGCTTTCACATCTACTGCATGTAGTGGGATATGTTCAGTAGGCAAAATGCCATTGAGGTGATTAATGTGTTGGATTCATTGTTTCTTGTGTCCTTTTCTCTCATTCCCACTGGAAACTAACATGCGCCTTAAATATAATGAGCTCAAGGAAGAACCAGAGAAAAAGAGCACACCCAGACGATTTGCTGAGATTCTCTTCACAAAGACGCTCTGTTTAGCTGCCTTTTAGAAACTATCATGTGAATATTGTAACTGCTTCATGATAAGAGCTCATTTTATCCCCAGTGAGTGCTCAGCAGTAAGCCCCCAGTGACATTCCATCAGGAGACCTTGATAAACAGGCCAAGACAAACAGCGCCCAGTTAGAGCCATCTTTCTCTCCTCTCCTCCCCTGTCCTTGATATCAGGCATGATTGGTGAGTCTGGCTGCAGCAGAGAGCATGGGAAATCCCATTGGGGGAAAATTCTTTATCTTTATATGGTCTGGTGTAGTTTCTCCTCTGAATTGATGAGCAAAGTGAATTTGTAAAGGCAAAGGTGAAGTGATTGTTAGCTTATCTTGGTGCATATGCCACTCAGCATTTTTCTCCCTTTGCTTGGTGAGCACAAGATTAAGTATACCATTAAGTAAAGTGTGTGGATGAGTTGGTACCACCTGTAAGGCTGGACCACAGTAAGAGCAGAGCCCAGGTTAAATGAGGCAGGGAGCTATTAGCGAGACGTTCTTCATAAAGCAAAGAGAATAAATGTGTGCACCATCTGCAGCCAGCTGCTTCGCCTCCTCTCACCTTTTACTGCAGACACATGGGGAATTACCTCATTGGGAACACAGCACTCTGTTGATACAGCCTCTGATTCTGGCCTGTAAATAACTTTGTTGTCCTGGTTAAAGCCTCTCTAATGGATTCAACTTTTTGTTGAGTAAGAACATGAGTCCCATGGTATCTAACAAAGTACTGGAATGACTATAGCTCTGCGCTTCCTACACGCTATCAATTTATCTTTTTTTTTTTATTATACCCCAGTTACACTGAACCATCCATCTACAACCACCATCTCATGTGCCCATTTCTAATGAAAATAAATGAAACCACATTCATTTGCTTTATAGGAGAGGACGCTTAAAGCGTCCTTTAACCGACCAGACTGTGGAGATTTATTATCAGTGTAAGGAAACTGAGATAATGATGGCAGAATGTGTTCCAAATGTCTCTGGGAATTTAAAATAACCAATGAAAGGTATACATAAGAGCAGGTAGAGTTTGGGTTTTTATAACTTCTTTATTTTCAGCATATAACAGTCATATAAAAATAAAGTGACTCTGAGGATTGTTCAGTCTGTAAATGGCTCCACACGAAAATGGATGTCAGATGTAGCTGATAATATTTTTGCAGATTATAGGCTGCCGGCTGCCTGACTTCATGAGAGCTGCAAAGCGGTAGAAGTCCGCATCAAGCTCATTAATGCACGCGTGCGACTGGTGGAAAAACGGAACTTTGGACTGTGCTGCCACAACCGGACAGGACAGACGTTTTGCAGCATTGTCAGTTCTGTTAATCTGAGATTCAGTGGATCTCATCCTCACTTTGTCCTCCACACTCTTAGACAGTCCAACTAGTTTCCTCCTCATATTGACGAAGAAGGCTTTTCCCAGCCTAGGCCTTGAAGTTGGCTTCAGGTTGGTAGGCTCTGGACATTCTGGCAAGTCCATCCAGTTCTGTATGAGATCTGCAAAGCTGTTGTCACCTAAAACCAGAGGTTGGCGGTTGCGCCCTCTGGTCAATAAAGAGTTTGTCCAGTCCTCTGGGTCACTGGCCTCAAATGATGTCCATGTCTCCAGACAAACGTCGGAGGTGGATTTGGGGCGAATACGTCCGCTTGGCAATCTTTGTGTGCGCATGCAGGCTGAAGATGACACCCGCACATTCCTGGTCCTCCTCAGATATACTCCATCATCCTGCCACGAGGCCTCGGAGTAGCCTGAATCAAACTCCAGACTCTTGTGACTGCTGGGAGAGGCCGTGCTCAGCCTGAACCCAAACCGGCTGCTGGAGTCGTCCTCATCCTCTTCCAGAGGACTCGCCAGGCAGCAGGCAGAGTCGTAGGTACTGGCTGTGCTGGCATCAGACATCCGCAGGCGTGCGCGTTGCTCCCGTTGCAAAGCTCGCTGCTGACAAGCGCGTGCCAGTGCCGAGTGTTGGACTAAGGCTGGGAGTTGAGCGCTGATGGGAGCAAGGGGGCGCCTGGCTGCAGGGCAGCTTTTCCAAGGTTGTTTTAAATCTTGCAGTGACCTCATCATATACTGCATCTGCTCCCGTAGGCAGTCACCGGAGTCACTTAGGCAAAGCTGCAAAGAAAAGACAAAGAGTGTTAAGAAGTTGGCAATAAGTCATATGATATGGAGCATGAATAAAGCTAACAAAAGAAGATGACTGATAATCATTAATCCTTTTTAAATGGAGTGCTGGGTAAAGGTAGGAACAGGGACTACTTTTGGGACATGTTCAAACTTGCTTGGAGTACATTTCAGCCTATGAAAGAACATCTTTTCCTATTGTAATCTTTAAGGTCAGCTGACCTGCTGTTCAAAGAGTGCAGTTCTTCAAGAAGCCAATTTCAAAAACAAAGGCTATATGTTTGTCCGTTAATTCACTGAACCACACCAACAACTAGAGTGAACGCCCTAATTTCATTGACTCAGAAATGATTCAACTGACAACCCAGACAAATGTTATTCCAGAGAGAGAAAAAGACGTCCTGCCCAAAGTGAAGCGATCTGCACACAAAAAGGTGATTTCGGCTTAGCTACAGGGGTCCTGTCTCTTTAAGGGTGCAACATGCCTGCATATTAATTTTACCAGGGTAATACTCCTGCTTCCTCTCTGACTCAAGGAGCGGATTGGTCAGAATCAGCCAGTGGACACTGGTGGCTCACTCAAACTTAAACAAGAGGTGATGGAGTAGCAAAAAAGGAAAAGTGGGGTCTCCTTTTTTTAAACCCACTTTAATTCATAATCCTATGAAAGGATAAGCAGTACAGGAGGAAACCTGACACAGTCCAATACCCGCCACCACAACTGCAAGGTAATTGCAGGATTCTTGTCAATACAGTAACCTCTGAACCTCTATGACCTCTCATCTCCTAGTCTACTGCAGAATTTGACCCTGTTGCAAGACCTTCTGCCCCCATTTTGCTTTTTATCATAACTCTGCAAGCTGCTGCACAAAACGTAAGGAAGTAAGGAACGTGCACAGGAGGATTATCAGCAGGTAGCCTATATGAAGTATCGGACAACATGTTCTATCACGGAAATCAAGCAACGTCCCAGTTGATGAAAACAGTGAATGTCTGGTAAACAGTTAAACTTCACCTTGTTTTTATGTGAGGACAGAATGAACTCTTATCATTGTTAGGGGAAACCAATGCTATGTGCAAAACCCACGATTTAACATGTTCCACGCGTGGAAAGACTGACTCTACTAGCCTATTCAGAATATACTACAATGGTTTCGGGGTTTACACTTTTATAATAAAATTAATATAAAGCAAACTTACCATCTCTTTTCCTTTCATCTGTAAAACTTTATATCTGCAAGAAAGAAAATGATGGAGTGGATTTAATGCAGCGCCCCACAGACATGAAACCCCTCATAACTAATAAATAACACTTCATGAAAGTATATAATAACAAGAGTTTAGGCTACACAGCGCTTACCTTGAACGTGACAGCTTCGTCCCATTAAGAGAAAATTGTCCCGATTCGTTCAAAGCAGTCGCGGGATTTAGTGTCCCCAGTAAGGAGTCAGCCCTTTCGGCTCCAGTCGCTTGATATGCTGAGTGAAAATTTCAGCCCCCTTGGCCTCCTTTTACAGCTCCGCGCTCTGCAGCCAGTTACAACCACTCGTGTCTGAATGAGCCAATCAGGGCGCAGGATGCCCGCAGAGCTCATTTGCAAAACAGCAGGAGAGAAAAAAAGATACTTCTGTAGAATAGCACCCCCACAACTCAATTCAGATTTTTTTAAACATACCCTTCATCATAAAACACCGTTGTCGTGTAATGTTTGAACGCAAAGACCTGGGAAGATTTAACCCAGACCTAGAGATTACTTTAGTGGGCCTGTAGCATTTATAAATGATGTTATGAGATTATGAGAGATATGAAAAGTCTTTCTTTCTATCGCTCCCAGAAATAATAATAATAATTCAGCTTTTACTTCATTTTAATTCACTTATTTTGTTGAAAATGCGATCATAAAATCGCTTTCTGGCTTCAGAAAAACAAACTAAACAAAACTGCAAATAGTAGAAGTTTTAAGAAGCTTCTGGTTTTTTTGTCAGAGCAAACCCCTAACTTATCAGATGGTAAAAAAAACAACTTTCTTTCTTTTTGACTGCGACTGACTGACTGCTTCATATCCCCTGTGATGCATTTATACGTAATCAAACACTTTTCACTGTGTTTCCTTTCCTAGCCCCTTTTTCTTTCCCACATGAGTGTTTTAATCCAAACCTTAGCGCTCTTTTTCAGATTACTTCTAATTTTTGTGGTGCTTGTTCAATTGGTGGCTCATTGCACTCTCATCCATTTATTCAGAAGCAAAGTAAGTGCCCGAGTGTAAATGTAACTGCATGCCACCACCACAACAGTCATTTGGCACCCCACCTTCCATTCAAAATAATGCGTATGCAAATCCAATGGGCTAAGGCATGCATTAAGTTGTTGGTCTTTGGGGAATGATCCTGATGGCCCACTGTTCATGTGCAGATTAGTGCTCACAGCAAGCCTCAGAATAACGGAGCCAGTTTACCTGTTCCAGAGTTAGATTTATACGAAAACTTGGCTTTGTGCATGAATCTATCTACCTGTGTTTGTGTGCGTGTGTGGCTCTGAATCTGCCATCCAGAAAAAAGTGAATTGTCCTGACAATCTAATCCTCACAAGACTGTAAATGGTTCATTTTATAGGCTACTATCTGAGTGCAACCTGTAGATTTTAAAGAACGCCAGGCTTTTAGCAATGGGAATTATTTGTTTCCCCCCAAAATTAGTGACTTCAAAAGACTCCCATTATCAGTGGTTCCCCTTAAGAGTCCTTCTGTGTCCACCACACATCCCATACACTTTACAGGATGAATTAAGTAATTAACTGCACTGTGCTTTAAATGGAACTGTGATTATTTTTCTGCACAGGCAGAGCAATGCTGCTCTCCTAAATACCTAATGGACTGACTTATTGTACAAGCTGATACTTAAGCAAATCTGACTATCCCCAATCAGACCAGAGATGAACTGCTTATTATCTTCATTATAGTCATCCCATTGCCTATGCTCAGTTTTCTCCTGTCATTTCAAATCTCAAATGTTTTAGGATTTATGTTCATTATGGAAGCTGCTTGAGTAACTGAGTCAGGGCACACAAGATAAACTTTTAATTCACTTTTAGGTCCTGCTGGAGGCTTTCCAAATTCTTTTATTTTAAACCTGAGCTACATGCAAGTGCTTAAAGTTGTTGTTCAAAGATCAGGGGGACACTTAATTTAACCAGATGTTGATCTTAGCAGATTAAAACAGAAAGCTATATATAAAAATAATCAAAACATCTGCTAAAATGGCCTAAAGTCATATATAAAACATCACAAACACACAATACAGTTTTTTTTTTCAAGCTTTAGGAAATGTGTAGTTTTATTCTTTAAAAAAGGCTAAGACGAACTTCTTGTTTCACTTCTGGGTACAAAATCATTCATTTTATTCTTGTATGGCCTAATATGCACTGTTAAGTTAGCTTTTCTTGGTCTTTATGGGGTGAGGATGATTCATATATACTCTTATTGTGTGTGACATAGAAAAGTCAGAGAGCCAGAAAACAAACTCTAAGATGGCAAGATCAGTCGAGATTTGGTGATGTGCGTGTGTGTGTGCGTGTTCAAATAATTTCCCAGCCATTGTTTCCATCATAAATGTTCAGCCCACAAGTTCACAGTTATTTTGTGGTTCTTTATAATTCCCAAAGAGGAAGGAAATCTCTCTTCCTGCTGCTGGCTGGTTGTAAATCATTGGATCAGAGTGACAACAAAAGATTCAAAATGTAAATGCACCGATCAGTCATTTAACACCTCACCTGCCGTTTACATTTCGTGAATAGATGTCTATGCAAATCTGAATGACGGATTCATCCAGACAGTTGGGGAGCAATCCAACATTAAGTAGCATATGAGCATTTGCAACGGATGAGCACTTAAAATAAAACTGAAATAACTGGTGACTGCACAGAGACTTTGACATCATACCTGATGATTAAAGGACCTACTGTGTGCCTGAGACTTCACCCTGTCTTCAATTAACAGAACTGGAGCGCCCTCTGGAGAAAATACTTTGCAAGGGAAACTGGCTTGAAGAGTACCAAAGGGTCATGCGGATTTTTCTGCATGCAGCTAACAAGCATTTTTACATTACCACCCCTGTCAATAATAGATTCCTTTACTAAACCTACAGCAATGCAAATATGCAATATAGCATTATGAATGTCAGTATTATTATATATGTGCTTTATAGGCCATAAAAAGTCTAACAAGCTTTGTCACAATTTCCTCCTGAAGGATCATTTCAGGAGGAAGTCACAGCTTTGGTAAGACTGTATTATTAGTATGCCACAAGCTAATGTGAACTTTTTGCTGTTTTCTATTCCCACCTTATCACGCTCATCAATAACAATAACAATATCCCAGGCATTTTCATGTCCAGGTAAACTGAACGTTGCCGCTGCCATTTGCTAATCAAAAAATCTGAGTGGTGAAGTGTTTATGCAGTCAGTTTTCAATAAATAGCATCTGACTGTGTGGTTTTTAAGACGCAACATATTTCTCTAGACCTGCAAAGTACAATGTAAACCTTTTCTCCAAAACAGTCTCATCTGCTTCTATAGTTTCCCCTGTAGAAGCTACAATCGAAATGTACTATATATGCTATATAGCAAGAACAGCTGCAACGAGACGTTTTCTGTTTCCTGACAGTGTTAAATGCTTTTGGTGGTGATAGTTTTGTTAGAGACTGACCAAAAAAGTTGAATAGTCTGTAAATATTTGTTGATCAGCTATTATCTCTATATGCATGTGTCCACCAGATGGCAGTCTCAGTGTTTTTAAAATTCGTGCATGCCTCTCGCATCAAACAGAAGACATTATTGAAGCAATAAAAAGCTGTATATAGCAGGTCTCTTACTTTCAAATTAAGAAGTCTTCCTCCTGTAAATGAAAAGAAACATCAAGCACAAGCAAAACACTTTTTAACACTTGTGTTTAACCCGTGAACGCCTAGTGTTTTATATGAGACGCGCAGATTTTTGTTTTTGAGACTTCTACGACATCAGCGAGATTTTCCCCCTGAAAAATCTAAATTAATAGAACAATAAATTTTTCAGCTTTTTTTTTTTTTTTTTTTTTTTTAAATAAAGGCAGATGTAGCAAATACGATAAAAATGAAAACTCATGGCAATAAAAATGTAATTAATTTTTTAAACAAATTTGTCAGACTGTTCCATAAACTCCTGGCTTTCTGGCAATTATTTCATGGTTCAGGTTTTAAAGGGCTAATGCAGCACTCCTTTAGTCTTTTTTGGTCTAATATAAGGAGTAGCTTATGCCAAACAGATGCATGTTTACCAACACTGACTGTTGTACACATTACTGTGCAAAAGTACTGTAACCCCTCGTTTCTTTGTATTTTGTTTGGGAAATGGGTGCAGCGATTTTTGTGATTAGAAACCTATAAATACAGTACATCAGTTCATCTTCCAACAAGCTTAAAAATCATTCTTTGGTTTATTTTTCAACACAGCCTGAGCTCTCTTAGTCAAGCTTTCTTGCAATTTCTGTAAGTAGTCTTCAGGAAATGTTTTGCAGGCTACTTGAAGGACATTCAAAGCTATTTTTTAGATGTTGGCTGCTTTTGTTCTGTTCTTTGTCAAGACGAGCACACACTGGTTCAGAGTAATTGAGGTCCGGGCTCTGAGGAGGCCAATCCATAACCAATAGTTACACATATTTTCTAACCAGGTAATCTTTTACCAGATGTGGGATCACTGTCATGCTGAAAAAAGAAGCCAATCCCAGTACGACACTTTCCAGATGATATTGCACAGTGGGTTAAAATCTGATGGCATTTTCCTCTGTTCATAATTGCGTCACAATTTTGACAAGATCCCCAACACCACTGGCTGTGTAGACACAACACTGGTTGATACCTTGAATTTACTGCTTGAATAATTCATTGGTCGGTGTTAAAAAAAATCCTCTGAAAATTAGTCAGTGACAAAGACTGGAATGAAAAAAACAAACAAACAAAAAACAGCCAAATGTGCAAATGAAAACTTTGAAAGACCTCCAGAAAGCCCCAAAGCCCGGAGAACTATTTAATCAAGCGCACCTAAAAAGAAAAATTACAAATTAGTCACCTTGGAAGCAAAACAAAGGGGGGTGGTTCAAGACTTTTGCACAGTACTGTAGCTGTGTTACAGTTCACTACATTTGCCAGCTTTTGATCAGCTGCTCTAATGCTAAAGTCAGTCATCTGTGGAGAATTTAAGGCCAGGAGCATTCTTTGCTTTTACCGTGTCCAATTGACATTGATGAACACAAAGATATGTATTACTGGAGTTTAGTTCTTCCTCCGTGGCTGAAACCATCTAATCAAAACCTGCTTAGCCATGATATTAAAAACAACCCTTCGGTTATTTTACTGGTGTAAAACCATCAACCCTTTGTTTGAATCATCTGTACAAATTTACAAAAAAATATAGTATCAAAGCTCTCAGTGAACATTTTATTCAGTTATCACCTGAAACATGAACTGGCAGCAATATTAATGTAACACAACAGACAGGAAACCCCAATATACCGAGTCTGGTGATGTCTACTTTTATTTAAATTAAATCATAAAGGAATTTTTAAAGCATTTTATTATTTACCAAAAACACTAACCTCTTTACGGAATTAGATTTTTGTCTCTCATTAACAATCACAATACTACTCAGAGATTCTAGGCAGCAGAGCACAGTAGGTCAAACAGTTCTGAAAGCATTTCTAAGAAATGGTTGTAAACAGAAGTCAAGGCACAAATATACTGCAACAGACATGGAAATGATACTATAAAAGTGAAAGAATGTTAGGTACACACATACTTTAAATATTGTTTAGAATTGAGCCACAATTTCCCCCCCAGCAGGTGAAGCCATTTTTTCTTTTTTAGCTTTTTAATTTTTTTTCCTATTTTTTTTGTTTTTGTTGGAATGTTACATACTTTGTGTGGATTACAGAGCTAATATTTGCCAAGTTGAGTCATGCAGAATATATACTTTTTGCTATGAATGATGAACTGATGTAAACATTATAACAAAAGCACTTTTTTATGAATCATATTTTATGTCCATGCCTGTGCTTCAGCTCTTAAAAAATAAGCATCATGTGATTAAAAGGTTAATAATTTGCACATTGGAATTTCTAAAAGTAAAATGAATGCATATATATATATATGCAAAAGAAAACATTTCCCCTCCTCTAGTAATTGAAAATAAAGAAAAACAATAAAATAGATGTTGATTTTTGTGGTCATAGCCCAAAGAGTTAATAACACGAGCAACTGGATCAGCAATTGTTGAAAATCTGCAAGGCTCGTCGGGTTTTCAGTCTCTTAGGTGTCTTTTTAAAAAGCAGATCAAAGCATAAATCGTGGTTGGCCAGTGCAGTCATTCATGATCCGTGTATAATCCCCCATCGCTATGGTCAGAGCGGTTCAAGTAATCCTAACAGAAACACAGAAAACAAACAAAAATATCTCAGTCACTTTGGTTTATGAATCCACATGGCTCTTAGTGACTTCAAGTCCTTTCTTCTTTTGACTCACCTCGACTCTCAGACTGATTTTCAGAAAAGGCCACAGTCCTTCAGGTTGTTCTTGATGATGACATCGGTGACGGCATCAAACACAAACTGCACGTTCTTGGTGTCAGTGGCGCAGGTGAAGTGGGTGTAGATTTCCTTGGTGTCCTTCTTCTTGTTCAGATCCTCAAATTTGGTCTGGATGTAAGTCTGGGCCTCCTCGTACGTGTTGGGGCCTGAGAAAAGTTTCAGGAGAGCTTAATCAGTGTGGAAAAGAAGTCAAATCTTTTTGCTGATAGGCAGAGACAGTTTCACTTGGCACTCATCCAAATCAACTCTTTTCCAGCAATTCCTACAAATCAAGTATTATTATTTCCTTATCCTGCATTGTAGTTGTGCACGTAGTTGCAACTTGCACCTTTATGCATGGGCAGTCTGTTACATTTAAGTCAAAGAAACCCCCGTTTTACTTAAGGACCCCGAGGAATGTTGTTTGCACTTTTCCTTTCTCACATGTAGCAGACGAGAGTTTACTGCCTGCTTCTAAAGAGTTCTCAGGTGAAGGATTTTCCTGATTAGAGCACGCAGCAGGAAGGACACATGGAGTGCATTTGCTTACACTGTACCGATGTGAATCTTTTAAATTTCATATTTTCATTAAAAATGGGGGCACCTTTCTTGTGCCAAAACAGTACGCTCATTTCTGGCTTAGTGGAAAGCAAGTGGGGAGGAGGGGAGTATAATTTGCATCCAGAAGATTTAAAGAAGATTTTGGGAAAGTGTTGTAAAAACACCTTCAGATTTTGTTTTCTAAAAAGTTGCTCATTTCTGACACATGAATTGACTGATAATGCACAAGAAATACAAACTGGGGCTAGATTTTGTTTCATGATTTCATGAAAAATACAGGTTGGCAAGTGAAAACAAGTCTCAAAACAGGTTTTTCGTGTTTATCATTCTACACAGTTGCAACGTTATCACTGGGCTTGCTATAAAGAATAAACACAATGACAAATGTGTTTATGATTGTGTTTGTACTGAGGCAGTCATACATACCAGTGTACTCAGGGAAGCAGATGGTCAAAGGGCTGTGAGCAATCTTCTCCTGAAACAGGTCCTTCTTGTTGAGGAACAGGATGATGGACGTCTCTGTGAACCACTTGTTGTTGCAGATTGAGTCAAAGAGCTTCATGCTTTCATGCATCCGGTTCTGGGTGGGCCGGGCACAAATGCGGAGATAAAGAGATTATTAGAGAACACTACGAGACCACACAAAGGAAATGAATTCACTGAAACCTCGGCCCTCCTTCCAGTTCTTTTCATTTTCTTGGGACTGGACTCCAATGTGAAGTTCAGCAACTGTTTTCTAAGTGTTTACTCACCATCTCTTCATCCTCAGCTAGGACCAGATCATAAGCACTCATGGCTACACAGAAGATGATGGCTGTGACTCCCTCAAAGCAGTGGATCCACTTCTTCCTTTCTGACCGCTGGCCTCCAACATCAAACATCCTGTACAAACAAACGCAGTGTAAACATATTCCTATGAGGTGGATGGGACTCAGCAATGAAGGAAACATTTTTAGGTCTCTCGACCTAGTTTCCCACTTCTGCCTCTCTTCAGGCCTCTGCATTTCCCTGCCTCCTGAAGGCATTTCAGCACAGTGCAGCTGGTAACAAGAAGACTTAAGGATGACGCATGGTGCGGAAGGTTTCTCACTCAGATTATGTATAATTTATTCATGAAGATGGAGAGGACTTGGATGCACGAGCGAGGATGCTCATCTCGACTGTGCCAGACTCAATATTCCTTCTTTTCAGCTTCTCAGAAGATATAGTTGACCGTTTGTGACATTTTAAAGCAATACTCATATTATGACAGTATTCTTCCTGCTGAGCAGAATTTGATTCACTACGCAGCACTTTGGCTCTCCCAAAACGGCCAGCTTTGTGCCGACTGAAGCAGGGATCTTTAGAACAGTGACACACTTTACACTGTTTACCCCACCAGTGTGCTCATCCACAGCACTGCTCACATAAGTCATATATATCATACACTCCAGCACGAAAGAGACTGGATTAGGTAAACACGTCTGCATGGATTTGGTTAATGTCCTTTACAAAGGATTACTTTATATATCGAGACACGATGTGACGCCTTCCACATGGGAGCCACACACTGACACGCTTATTTACAGTAAACTGAGTGAAGAGGTGTTGAATATTTTACAAATACTTTCCCCTGTTGTTTGACTACTGTGCGCATCAGATATGAAGTATAATGTGGTTGTGTGTGGTTATAGCAATGGGGGTAACACCACTAGCAATAATCACAAACAAAAACATTTCTGAGAAGCATGGCTAGAAATCAGTGTTCAAATTTCCAAAACAGCAACAGTTTGCATTCCTGCAATTATTCCACTGATGTGTATAATCCTGCAATGGCAACCATTCAGTCACTAAAATCTCACACGTTCCCACAGTTTACTCGCAATCACTGATATCGATCTTTGCTCATCACTGAAGGTTTTCCCCTCTTTTTTTTTTTACCCTATGAATCGTAAGTAGAAATGTGACATTACAGTACAGTAATGGATGGCATGAGCTGTTAAAGGTTAAAATAATACTAATAATAATGGCCTCAATTGTTCAAATGAGCAACTGCTCTGCAAACTGGAAAATAAATAAATGTTTTCCTTTCTGAGAATTTTATGACTTTCAGTAAAGAAGAAACATTGTGTGCTGCAAAGAAGCCACAACAGTTACAGTGCAAATATAAAAGCATGATTCATAAGCCCATTAGGGCTGCCACAAACGATTATTTTGATAGTCGACTAGTCACCGATTATTTTTGCGATTAGTCGACTAATCAGATCATCATCCATTGGACGCAAAACTACAGCTTATTGCACCAGCAGCATCTGCTCTTATATAACTATCATTAGCTTACAGCTTTAAGTGTTTAAGGTCTGTGCTAACTAAAAATAAAGACAAGATGATAGTTTATTAAATTTTAATGAAATTTGCGGATTGTTTCGGTGAAGTTTAATAAACTCCTTGCTATCTAAAATATAACAGGACACTGGAGTATATTCTGGAGCATCTCATACTTCTGATAATCAGTTGTCTGCTTGACGTTTATTCAGCTGTGTAAAAACTATAACTTTAATCTCAGACAAACTGATTTACTCAGGAACAAATAAAACACTAAAAAAAAAAAAGCCAAACAATAACATTTTAAGTTATCTAAGTGACTCATATATATTTAACCTGAGTAGCGAAAGACAGCGGTGGGTTTGAAAACGATTTGCGGGGAGTCCGGTGTTCTCACGGCGCTAGTGAGCCTAGCCCCCGGCTCGCTATCGAGCTAGTGGGTAACAGATGTCTCCGAAAACGTCGGAGCGCTTTTGAAAATATGTGGTGTCCTGATAAACTGAGCAGATATTTGAGGTTTACACAGCTACATTCTCGCCTGAAAATATGTTAAACGTTTATTTTCTGACCCAGAAAGAATAATAAGAGTAACATTAAAACTAACCAGCTGCCGCCATTGTTGGAAACTGCGCTGGGCCGCGCTATGAATTCTGGGACACAGCTGCTTCTTCTTCTTCTTCTTCTTCTTCTTCTTCGGGGTTTAACGGTAGCTGACATCCTTGTACATGAAATGCTGCCATCTTCTGTTTCAGTCCGTTATTACACTCTTAAATCCTGCCACTTATTCCTGCGTCTTTTGTGATCTTACAAAGCTTCAAACGACGCGTCGACTATTAAATCAGTCGTCGACGATTTTGATAGTCGACGTAATCATGACTAGTCGACAAATCGTGGCAGCCCTAAAGCCCATAAACACACTTTCTTGGCTGCTTTGGCAATATTCAAAAAGTTACTAGAAGTAGTGGAGCCCAAACTCTTTGAGGTCATGTATATCATCATATATACATGACCTCATCATTACTTGACTTAAGCCTTTATCAGTGAGGAATCATTCACAGTTACTTCATTTGCATTATAACAACTGAAAAAGCTAAATAATTAAATAGCAGCTGAAAATGGTCCTCGGGAACACAAGATTTTCAGTGTGACATGCATCCAACACTTTATGGACCTCTACACAGAATCTTTCGATGACAACTTGTAGTCAAAGCAGTAAAGCATCATTTTCTGAGAAAGGCGTTTTTATGTGCATATTAAATAGAGCTTAAAGTGACATTATAAAGCCTGGAAGATCAGATTAGACTGCAGTGCTTTTGTTCAGTCATTTTTTGTTCACATTCATAATTTAATGTTATCAATATGTAAATAAGAATGCTCAGAGCAATCACAAAAATGCAGCACTACCCCTCAGCCTACTAATACACACACACCTATGGTATCAATTTAAAAATCCTGCATTTACAAGATTGTCTTAAAACTTGACCTCGATGTCAAGGTCACCAGGATTCGAACTCGTCCGACCTTCAGCAGCTGCACCCAAGGTATCAATTTCAAACGTCTACATTGCCTCATTTTTTGAGTTATCACATTTGCAAACTTGCATATCCACCTGCCCAGCGGTTTGACGACAAACCCCATCATCCGTTTATAGCTGAGGGGTAAAATGTAAAGGTGATGCGTCTCATGCTCTATGATTAACTGTATTATTAGATAAATGTTAAATTCCTGACTCATCAAATCCATGTCTTTTAGTTAGCATGCTTAAACAATTATTCACTTTTGATGTTTAAACAGTTGGGGGGAAAAGCAAAAAAGAGTTACAGGTTACAGCCTAATGTATCTTTTTTAAATTTTGAATTTTGTTTCATAAAATTAGCTTAAAGAGACGAGAAAAACAGTAAAAGAAGTCTTACTTGAAGTGCAGGTCCTTGAAGGTGAAATGTGTTTCCACAATGCCTGTGGTCTTGACTCGAGTCCGCAGCACATCTTGCTGTGTGGGGATGTAGTCTGGCTTGGCTATCCTCTCCAGGTCATTAAGGTAGCTGATGGAAGGATACAAACACATTGCTATTTATCAACCTTAGAGCATCCTCCTCTAACCTAACAAAGGGTGTTTCATCTTGAGATACTTTGTTGAGGTAAGATGTGAGAGAATGTTCTTTCTGGTTCAAAGCCCCATCTGTTCCTGGAGACAGACGTGAGACATGTCTCATGCTGGCAGTAACAGCACCGGCAGCACATTGCTGTCTAAACACAGACGAATTTATGATCGTATTACATGTGTTGACATCCTGTCAGAGAACACCACAAGACTGCTTGTCCTTTAAGTTTCTATCTACCCAATCGCATTTAAAAATGAACAAACAAAAAAAACAAAAAAAAAAAACAGTCACGAATACTTAAGATGGACTTAATGGGCTTTTCCTAACTTGAATTTTAATTGCAGACAATTAATTTCACTATGGGGATCAATTATTAGCATCTTAAATGTAACACAAAATAGCTCTAAACCAACTGAAAAGTTTTACAAATAATATTTGAAGCTTGCTTTAAAATGCCGCAAACGTCGCAACCTGCGGTTTGTAAAAGCTTAAGTTTTTTCTCATCAAACATTCAGCAATCATAAAATAATGCTGTATGATCAGCAGCTCAAATACAAAATTCTGCTGAGACACTGAGATCTTAGTCTTTAAACAGACACGAGCACAAAGGGACAGTGTCTTTTGTTTATCTCATCTTATCTCATAAACTACACAGAAAGAGCTACAGGGCGAACATATAATCTGTCCATCTTTTAATGCAGTATTCAGCTGCATAAAAAAAAGAGTTACTGTGCAAGTGTTGGAACTTAATTTAATCTCCAACAACACCACAACCCAAGTGTAAATATTTGAGCTTTCATACCACTACTCATTCAGCATGCCTGACAGTGTAATCATAATCCCACTCAGCCCAGAGAGTGGTTTAGGCTGCTTTTGGTGTTCATACATCAGATTTAAGAGTGTTTGGTTTGATCATTGTGTTTATAAATCCTGTATATTCATAGAATTTGGTTCTTAACTGCAGTTGTTTTTTGGAAGGTTGGTGGCTTTATATTGTCACGTTTATTACACAGAAGTTTAAGACACCTGGCACAAGGCTACAGTAGATCTGTAGCCTTGTGCTGGAGCTGTTCTGCTGAGAAAACGATGTACTGACAAAACATCTAAAATACACCAAGCATCTTTTACTCAAAGAGCAAAATATGTGTGATAGACCAATACTGACCCAGCTTATGTATATAGACGTGGATGAGAGAAAGTAATAAACTTAGGGGTAAAGCCTCTTTTTTAAAAAAAAATGAAGACAAAAAGAAGAAGAAGAAGAAGAAGAGCAGATCCAGGGTGTGATAGAAGAGAGGCCTCGGTTAATGTGCGCTGTGCCATTTTCTTTCTCTTTTATCTCCTCCTTTTCTTTCTCTCCCTCTCAGCAGGTGCTCAGATATGGATTATGGTCTTGTGCCAGACTCATCTGGTCCTCAACCTACTCACTCTGCTCTCTATAAAAGCAATGATGAAACACTGTAGTGTCCACTCCCAGAGGTGCTAAATGTGAGGCCGTGTTAGCAGCATGTTTCAGGTAGGGTTGCAAAATTCCCGGAATTTTCAAAGATGGAATCTTTCCATGGGAATTAACGGGAATTAACGGGAATTTATGGGAATAAACGGGAATTAACGGGAATTTATGGGAATAAAGTGGGAATTTTCAAAATTGAAGGTTGGCTCTTCTTAGGGAACTTAAATATAGTTGAGGAAAGTATATTTTAGCATAATATTGACAAAAACAAACAAATGCAATTCAAATACACTTGAATATCCATGCCATTCCTTAATCACATGTACAGAGCACAAGCTTGCTGCATGGCTATTGAGACCACCTACTGGCACTGTGCATGCCTCCATCACATGTACACATGGACCACACTTTTGAGCCTGAAGGACAAAGAGTATTAAAGGCACACATTTGAGCCTGTGGACTTAACAAGTGAGGTAAGTTTTGATGATATTATGGGAAAATATATTCATTAAATGTTTAAATTGTGAATATCACATAAAATGTATTAATCTGGTAGATAGCAATCTGATAAGATGCTAAATAAAATGCTAGCATCTGATAAGATGCTAAATAAAATGCTAGCATCTGTTAGATGCTAAATAAAATGCTAGCATCTGTTAGATGCTAAATAAAATGCTAGCATCTGTTAGATGCTAAATAAAATGCTAGCATCTGTTAGATGCTAAATAAGCCATAGCTAGTATAACATAAAGAAGATGCTAGCTTCCTCATTTGGTTGTTTTGTTTTGAAGATCATTCCAGTTGTTTAGCTAGCCTTACTATTTATATCTGTTTATTATCATATTGCAATTGTATTATTACGATCTCTTGCATTGCATTAGCATTTTTACAAGCTCTTGTTTTATTTTACAGAAAAATGCCACGTGCGCTATCTGATGTGTGGAGACATTTTACACCAGCTAATGTACAAGGGAAATCTGTATATATGTGTAAGTATTGTGATAAGACGTACGTGAAGAATGCCACAAAAATGCAGCAGCACATTGCAAAGTGCAAAAAAATTCCTCAAGGCCCAACACATGCAGCAGCCAGGAGTTCCACTCAAGGGGAAAATGAATCTGTTTCAGCTGTATCAGAGTCAGATACCCACTCATCAGCTCCTGGTCCCTCTGGCATCAGAGGATTCTTTGATTTTATGGATGACACTAGCCAGAAAAACGCAGATGAGTGTTTCGCTCGTGCAATCTATGCAACTAGCTCACCCCTGATGCTGACATCCAATGTGTACTGGAAGAGATTTTTGAATGTTCTCCGACCAGCATACATTCCCCCAACCAGACATGCATTGTCTACTCATCTACTGGATGAAGAGTTCAGTCGAGTTCAAGCAAAGGTGAAACAGACCATTGACCAAGCTGACTGTATTTCAGTCATCTCTGATGGATGGTCCAATATCAGGGGACAAGGAATTATTAACTACATAATCACCACTCCTCAGCCTGTGTTCTACAAGAGTGTAGACACAAAGGAAAACAGACACACAGGCCAATACATTGCAGATGAGCTAAAAGTGATCATCAATGACCTTGGACCAGATAAGGTTTTTGCACTGGTCACTGACAATGCAGCCAACATGAAGGTTGCCTGGGCACATGTGGAGGAGACCTACCCTCATATAACTACTATTGGCTGTGCAGCCCATACACTAAACCTTCTCCTAAAAGACATAATGGCACTAAAAACAATGGACACTCAGAATAAGAGAGTGAAGCAAGTTCTGAAATATGTTAAAGGCAAACAAGTAACTTCCGCTACATTTCTGTCAAAGCAAAAGGAAAAGAACAAGAGTACTACACTGAAGCTTCCCAGCATAACGCGATGGGGTGGTGTTGTTATCATGTTTGACAGCCTTCTGGAGGGAAAGGAGTCTCTGCAAGAGATGGCCATATCCCAGTCTGTAGGCATCGACAGTGACATCAAGAAGGTCATCTTGGATGATGTGTTCTGGGAAAGAGTATCTAGCAGTCAGAAAATCCTCAAACCTATTGCAGCAGCAATAGCGAAGATAGAGGGGGATGGTGCCATCTTGTTAGATGTCCAGTGCCTTTTTGCAGAACTCAAAGAAGAAATCCAGACAATTCTGCCCACTTCCCTACTACTGAAAGCAGAGGAAACGGCTGTGGTCAAGTCATTGGAACAGCGGAGGGAGTTCTGCATGAAGCCAGTGCATGCAGCAGCATACATGCTGGACCCCAAATATGACAAGGGCATACTTTCCGGGGAAGAGATCAACGGTGCCTATGCGGTCATTACAGCCATGTCTGACCACCTGGGTCTCGATAAAGGCAAAGTTCTAGGCAGTTTGGCAAAGTATCGAACAAAGCAAGGCCTTTGGAAAGGGGATGGAATATGGCAGTCATGCCAGCACATATCTGCAGCCACCTGGTGGAAGGGACTATGTGAATCTGAGGCCCTTGCACCTGTAGCCTCCATCCTCCTCCAAATCCCACCATCATCAGCCGCCTCCGAGCGCAACTGGTCACTGTTTGGGAACACCCACACAAAGGTTCGCAACAGGCTCACAAATGTGAGAGTGGAAAAGCTGGTCGGCATTCGGGCAAACCTACGGCTCTTTGAGCCTGACACAGAGCCATCCTCAACAAAGCTGGAAAGTGACACTGAAGAGGAAGACTCAGAGTTGGATGCTGAGGAAGTGGACATGTTGTTGGATGATGATGAGGTCCAGGAAGAGTCTGTTGACTGAGCAAAAATGAGAAAAGAGGATTGCTTGAAGGAAGATTTGAATGTTTAATGGGACGTTTTGGAGGATAAGTGGCATTTTTCATTTAACCTTTTGAATGGGACTTTGTGGAGATTTTTGGACAGGGGGCATTTTTGAATGAGCGGGGTTAGGGGATGGTAATATTGAACTCAACATTTCTGTTTTTATTCATCCATGAAACAAGTTATTGAAACGTGTTCTATTCTACTGTACTTACAAATAAATCTGTTTAAATATCTGTTGAAAACATTTTGCATGGAGGTTTTCTTATGATTTCTGTTTATATTTATGCTTGGAAATAATATATTCCCAGTTAGTTCTCCTAAATTCCCATTAATTTCCATAATTCCCATTATTTCCATGGACAGTTTCCAATATGGAATATTTCCAAAATTCCCAAGCTTAACTTACCATGGAAATTTACCGGAAACTTTTCGGAAATTTACCGGAAATTTTCCGCCCCTTTGCAACCCTAGTTTCAGGGTCCCCTCAGCTATAACAAGGGCGGTGAACACGAGACTGAGATGTTATGATTATACAGGCCAACACAAACACAGAACAATATTATTCTCCCTGGATGCTAAATATCACCTGGAAGCACTTAGCACTACACTGAAACCTCACAGCACAATCTGGAGGTGTCATCGATCAAAGTGTCATTATCGAAGGGTTTCTATTTAAACAGAAAGCAGTGCTGTTAATTGCTGCTGAAGCTTGTAGGGATATAGTGGTTAACAATGCTCTCTATTCCCCAAGACTCCCGAGGGTGGACGTGATAACCACCTCGCACCGGTAGCGTCTCGCATTTACCTCATTCTCTTCCCATTATTACACCAGTAGATTAGAGCGATGCAGCCAACAAATGGGGCAGTTAACTGATAAGGGTCATTGAGCTAATTAAGACCTGCAGAGAGACTGAGCTCGACTCTGTTGTCCGTATAAGGCAAAGCCACTGATAAAATTAAACACTGATGTCTTCAATATTAATAACCATTACTGTTCCCTGCGCAAGCTTTGTCAGTGTTTGATGTGATGAAGTAGAGAATATAGGACAATATTAAACATAACAAAGAGGAATCTAATAACAAGAAAGGCCAAACTAAAAAAGCAAAACAAATGGAAAGTAAATTAAATAAATTAAAAAATACAAGTAGAACAAAAATAACAAAAGGTTTGGATATTGGGGATTAACCTACTTATAGCAGTAGTTTTAAACGTTAGCTCTAAATCTGGATTAAGGAATGGTTTCATAAATTAATTAAACATGTTTTTTTGTTTTGTTTTTTTTAAACGCCTTACAGTACAAGATACGCCCACGAATGTCTTCTTGTTTTTTTCCACTCCCAGGTTATTAAGGCACTTACTAGGCTGCAGAGTCGTTTAGCTGGTACTCTCGGGCCCGTGTGAAGCAGCTCTGGACACCGCCATCAGCCCACAGTCGTTGGATGATGTTGGACAGGTCCTCTGGCAGGGTGCCCTGCTCTTCTGCCGCTCCTGACAGCGCAAAAAGTTGGCGAGCATCATCCTAGTGCAAAAAAAACCAAAACATAACATACACATCAATATATAAAAATGCATTTATTCTTATTTTTCTTCATGAAGAAACAGACTGATAAGTCTAACACTGCAGGACTTTGCTTTCACATAGCTTCCATTGTATTTGTAGTTTGCATGGAAAAATAATCCTGGCTCAGAATACATTTTATAATTACGAGACATAAGATACTAACTTCATTAGTTAGGGCAAAATCAGAAAAAATATTATTACAGTAAAACCATCAATCACTGAACCACAGAATTATTTTTTAAACCAATTGAGAAAATTGAAACTTGTGTTTATTGAAGCGTACAGCCAAGATTCCCTGGGTTACTGATATTCTCATTAAAATCAGTTATTAAATTTGGTAACTGGTTATATGCCACCGCCACAGAAAAAACAAACAAACCTGCTGTTATTCCACGTATTCTGTGTGTGCTTATGGTAATTTTGCATTTTAAAGACTGATATCTTGATAGGCATCAATTAAAAATAGCACAAACTACAAACCCTACACACTTCTGGTTTCATAACCAGAGACTTCTTTTTCTTTCCACATTACGTAACTTGAATTTCCTGTAACTGTACGACCTTCAAACAAGTCAATCAACAGGCTCGGGTTAATGATTCTCACGGCTTCATCCAGGCATACCCACAAAGTGATGGTAAAAGTACGTGTATGCTTGTATTCTCTCTCTGTCCTCTGTGTCAGTGTCCTGCAGCTCACCCTTACCCCTCGCAGTCAAGTTTACGGGAGGTAAACAATATTCTGCATTACGAAAACTCAAATCCCTCAGTGATGATTCAAAACAGGTATGTTTTTAGTGAGCTCAGCAACACACAGACATACAAAAGAGTTCTGTGCACTCTAAATCTTGTGAATGCTTCAATGTTAATGTGACTAAGATTAATCTGATTGATAAAAGGAGTATATGTCTGAAAGTGCCGTAACTGATCCTATATCAGTACCTTGCATTCACATTTATTTGGTAAACAATGAAGACGCATGTACACAACAAGTGTAGAGTAAAGCAGCTTGTTTCTTCTTGACTGAAATGATTGAAAGACACAGGATACTAAAAAGCTCTTTGCAGCTCACCTCAATGGCGGTATGCTTAACTTAAAAATTACTTTTTAATACTCTGTCCGGCAGAACCCGTCATGCAGCGCTTACTACCTTGGCAGAGCCAATCCTGACACACAACAGGCAGTTGTGTCAGGATTGGCTGGCACACGCACACACGTTTATACAGCTACACTGAAATAAAGGTCACCCAGGAGGGTGAAATTTGGAAAACATATCAAATGTGTTTAAAAAAACCAAATCAAGGATTATTCGAGTTACAAAACAATCAAAGTTTCACAGCCTGCATGAATCTAAGATGGGGTGGAATATGAGGCAAGAATCACATGAGAAATTATAGCTCAGTAGAACAAATGATTTTGTTTCATGTTCTCTAGAGTAAAGACTGACTTTATTTCTGTGATCTTTTTATGGGTGGTACTCTGACACTGCAGGCTTCCATCTTCAATATCTGCTGCCCAGTGTTCATTTATGAATAGAATAGATCACACAGCACTTAAAGAGAAATTCTTGATCTGCATAATTTCTGCTGCCTCAAATCCTTAAATCCTCAAGATATGAAGGGTTTTGAAGAAGGCAGAGAGGAAAATTTTGGTAGTGATTAGTCAAGATGATATCACTAAAGCTTAACTGCACTATACTATCCTGCAGGTTTAGTATAACCTTGAATGGCAAAGTTAAAATTACGTGGGAGCATTGGAGCACTTCGACCCTTTGTCTGCATTTTAATGTATATTTAACATTAATTATATTACAACAGGTGCACTGAGCAAAGTTTAAAAGTCTAAAGCTCAGAAGTTTCCGGTGACTTATGAAAAGAGCTGCAAAATCTTAACATTTTTGCATCACTAATATCATTTCACTCATATCTCCCTCAGGGAGAGGATGGCACTGGGTGAAAAGTTCTGTATTTTAAAGACATACCGCTCTGGCAGACTCCTCATAGTCAACCTTGAGGTTGGCCATGGCTTTGATGATAGCCATAATGGACTGGATTGTGTTGCTGTAGACGACCGCTCTGTACTGCCTACACTCATCTTCTGAGTATCCATCCTCGTGAATAATCCTGGAGAAAAGAGGGAAGGATGGTGATTCAGATAAAGCAACAACCCATACATAATTTATGTTAAAAAACTAAACTTAGCAATTATTCACAAAGCTGAATGCTGCTATAAAATAATGAAAAGTACTGTAGCAGACACCTAAAAAAAGAACCTGTTAAAACAATAGAAATGTATATTTCATGAGATTAATTTAAAAAAAAAAAAAACAACAACAACAACAAACACACACACAGATTTGCATGTGATGCTGCTGGTCTGAGCTACTGGGAACGTTCAGGTGTTTTATATCATTCAGTTACAAGAGACTAGAGCAAATATTTACTTGCTTTTTGAGTTGTATAGATACAACTGTAGAGAGGGGAAAAAAGCATTTGTTTGAAAAGACAGAAGCCTCTGGGCTGGAAACCAAACAGAACTATCTTCCCCAGCCTGCCTCAGCCAGGATGTTCAGTGGTTGTGTGATGTGCTGAATAGGACCTCATTAAAATGCAAGAGAGCCCACTGTGAAGCAATGTGAGGCGCAGCCAAAATTACTGAAAGCGCATGGGTGGCTTCCTCTCACACTAAATGATTTTAGAGAATTACGTCCTTACAAGTGACAGTCTTGTAAGGCAAAAATAAACTTGTCATTAAACTATTTACAACTAAGAACAATCAGGAACTTGATATTTGGCACAAAACTGTTCAAACATCACATGAGGTTTCTCATGTGATGTCAGGCGCACATTGCTTGGGAGTTTTCCGCCATAATGGACATGAAGCAACTGCCAGTTGCTAAGGAAAAATGTGTTCCCGGCTGGTTGGAAGTGATTCCTGAACTTTTCTGGCTCTTGCTATGTGAAATTAGTTGCAAAGAAGGTCCTACACCAAAAACCTCCTACTGACTGCCAACTGATCGGTAGTTCAACTTGGAGACCTTTGTCGTCAAAGCAAAAGCTGTTCTGCAGCAACTATGTTTTAAAGTATGTAACTTTTAATTTGAAGGCAATCGATCTCTATGTCAACTTTGCGTTATACTTTTCATATTCACTACAGCGGTTTCTAGACGAGCTCATCACTTCCACCAAGTCCACAAACATACAGTCCGGATCAAAAGTTTAAGACCACTTGAAAAATGCCACACAAAAAAAAAAATAAAAATCATATTTTCAATGGTTGGATCTTAACAAGGTTCCAAGTAGAGCTTCAACATGCAGCAAGAAGAAATGGGAGTGGGACAAAACTTTTTTTGTGCGTGCAATTTATTGAAAACAACACTGTTTCACAGCTGATCAACGTTTAGGACCACATGCCTTTAAAAGACCGAATCTGTGCAAAAATGTGGATTCATTGTCATTTTCTGTCAGGTAGTCACACTGTCATGATGTTCTGATGGCGAAGGCAAAAAACTGTTCTTTTTTGAGCGTGGTCGGGTTGTTGAAATGCATAAGCAGGGTCTCTTGCAACGCGCCATCGCTGTTGAGGTGGGACGTAGTAACACAGTCATTTGGAATTTCTTAAATGATCCTGAGGGTTATGGAATAAAAATCTCAAGGGGAAGACCCAAAACAATTTCACCAGCACTGAGCTGGAGGATCCAACTGGGTGTCTGTCAAATCCTTGACCCTTACTGGTGCCGACTGCATCAGACAGCATCTGAGACTGAAGGGCTTCAAAAACAAAAACATCTTCAAAGACATAGTCTCCTTGAATGCCACAGAACTGACCGTTTGGACTTTGCAGGAGAGCACCAAACATGGGACATTGAAAGGTGGAAGAAAATTTTATTCTTTGATGAGAAAAAAAAATTTCACCTTGATGGTCCTTATGGTTTCCAACGTTACTGGCATGACAAACAGATCCCACCTGAGATGATTTCTAGGCGCCACAGTGGGCGCCATAAGGGGCCGCTTTTTCCTTCGGTGGAACAATGGAGCTTCAGGAGGTGCAGAGGCGTCAAAACCCAGCTGGCTATGTCCAAATGTTGCAGAGAGCATCCCTCATGACTTAGGGCCCTCGTCTGTGTGGTGACAACTGGTGTTACAGTTTTTTTTGGAGGTGTGGTCCTAAACGTTCGATCAGCTGTAAAGCAGTCTGTTTCAGTTTAAGTGTTGTTTCCAATAAATTGCATGCTCAAAAAAAAAAGTTTTGTCTCACTGCCATTTCTTTGCTTTTTTTTTTTCTTTTTTTTATTTAAAGAACTTTATTTAACAAATAATGAGTTTACAACACACGAACAGATGAAGTATACAGAAGAACAGAACATGAACACACAAAACCAGGGGTAAAAAGAAAAAAGTAATAATTATATGAATACACGCAAAATTTCACATATATATTGTTTTGAGAGCCTTTTTGTTGGTGGAGTCTGATATTGATTGTATGTACAATTCCACATCCTTAAGAAAATGACAGAAATATGGTGTTTTATTAGTAAACTTACATTTATGGATAAAAAATTTAAAGTATTAACAAATTTATTATAAAAAAAACATTTATCATTCTTCTTGGGGAACTTAAAGAAACAGAATAAAACATTTTCCCGTCGTAAAGAAAACTCCCTTAAAATATGGACAATAACAAACCTGCTAAATTCCTTCCACATCTCTGTTTGAAGAACAGTACAAAAAAAGATGTCACCGTTTCTGGGTGATCCCCACAGAAAGTACAATTATTCTTTATGTCTCTTTTAAATTTTACCATGTAGTGACTGGCTGGATAACATTTATGTAGAATTTTAAATGAAACTTCCTTCACCTTATTTACAATCAAATATTTATGGGGGATCATCCAGACTGTCTTCCAGTTGATATCTGGAACATATCGGTTCCAGTAAGATATTATATATGGGAGAGAGACCATATCTTCTTGGAATAAACTACGTATTCTCTTATTGCTGTTACCAAGTTCCTGTGAAAAGCAGATTTTTCCTACTGCTGACTCAGCTGGATCTGGGAGCTCACTGCCATTTCTTCAAATCAGACCTTCAACATGAAGGTCTGATTTGAACCTTGGTAAGGTCCAACCAAGCAAAATATGTTTTTTTTTTGCCATTTTTTAATTGGTCTTAAAACTTTTGATTGGGACTGTATTAGTGACCAAAGCAATCACAAGGTGTTTTTTTCCCCCTCAGCTGATTGGGAAATAAACATTTTTCCCTGAAAACCAGTGGCAGTCAGATGACTGACTCTCAACCAATCAGGGAATACTCAGTTTTCCCTTATGAGTGGCGATGGTTGACCATTCTCTAGGGCATATGACTGGGAGCTTAGTCATCGAATTGTCACACATCCAAAATTACAGACAAGTTAACGTCACGTGGTTACCGGTCACATGTCTGCAAAACCTCAAGATTTTATTTATATGTCAACACAGAAAGTACTCGCACATCATCCATCAAAATGCAACAACATGTTTGATTTCTGGAAAGGTTATAAACACCAAGAGTATTAGAAGAGTGAGTGGATTTTCTTATTTTAATTTAGTTTTTATTGTTGGAATATGCTTAGTTTAAATTTAGTTTTTATTAGTTAAAGTGTTAGTTTCAGTCTTTTTAACTATTACTTTGTTTTCTTTTATTACTGTACGGAGGGCATGTGTCAAAGGCTAGATTTGGGAAAAGTCAACACATTTTACAGGAAAAACACAAAACATCATGAATGCAGCAGACTCAGTGTTGTAGACACACTCATCAGTGCCTCATCAGGCAGCATCATTGTGTTTATTTTATATCAGTTAACTTCCCAAGTTCACAAAATACTTTCAGTTTAATTCTTTTCAAAAGACCAGTTTTTATTTTTATTTCTGTTAACTAAAGTGTTTTGTCACATGTAGTTTTAGTATTTAGTTTAGTTTTTCTTAACTATATCAATCTTGTTGATTTTTTTCCTCATTTAACCATTTTATGACTGCTGGTTTCAAGGCCTATAATGGTTGTTGTATTGGTCTGTGGTGTCATGTACAAAAGAGTGACATCCCCACAGCCTCATCACCATCTGTGGCGGCACTGAGGGCGTGGCTACTTGCTACAATATTCTTTGAACAAGTTTATTGTTTTTTCTTCCTAAGTTTTTTCTCTGACTTTCACCAGCGGATGTGGCGTCACTTTTGGGCTGCCCCAACTTCTGTGAGGGGGACACCGGTGGGTATAATGGGCCTGTATGCCCTGTGGACCGGAGGGAATTTTTTAGAGAACTCAAAAAAATTGTAATCCACTCATTTTGTCATTTCCTGGAAATGTCAAATTTTTTGGCAAGCTCAAGTTGTCACAACCTGGATGTTTACCAGTAGAATTTATTTATAGTACTTTAATATTTTCAAAACTAGATTAAAAGAAACCCCCTCAGTAATGCTGCAGGCCCCCTGGGAGTCTCACACCTTTTTTACAACAAAAATTCTTCTTTTCATCATTATTAGTAATGGAAAAATTCCACACACCAAATATTAAATTTATTTTGTACTCTGACGAAGGAAGACAAAAATGCTGAATCTCTTTCTCTCTCTTTTTTAGTTACTATGGGATTAATGCTAATGATGCATCGAAAAAAAACAAGAAAAAAAAACAACCCACATCAAGCATATTAATGTGCCTGTGAGCAGGTTTTCAAGAACTATATGAGTGCTTAGTAAGCTGCAGCAAGTGAAGAAAATCTACACAATGTGTATGACCTGATGCGTATTTTATGCATTCGTGCACCGGAAATAAATGTTCGATATCAGTGTAAGAGCGAGTAAAGAGTGTTTCAGAGACTGATGAGAGTGAGAATCAGGCGAGAGACCAGCAGTTTCATTTATGAGTACAGAGTAATCAAAGCCTATAAATACACAGGAGAAACCATATTAGTGCTTGTATGACGAGCTTCTCATACAATTACTACATCTGGTGTAAATATTTCTACAAAACCTCTAAAAAAATCCTTGTATCCTTATCAGTCTGTCTGACAGTTTCAGGTTATGAAGCAACCATCTGGCCTGCACAATATAAAATCATCACTTTTGACAAATAAAATTAACACTTGTGATAAATATATAAATATTCTGTGTATATTAGCTACAGTATACAGTTCCTTATAATTTCTGCTTTAAATGTACTTTTATTGTTATTGAACCACACACACCAAATATTACTGTTTTATAGTGGCACAAAGCAACAATTTGTCTTATTTATCTTTTAATAATGGAGCCTTAAGCCATTATTAAAGGCTCCATTATTAAAATGCATAAAAGAAATATGTGATTTTTTTTTCCAAGATTATAGCTCTCTCACTAATTTGTTCACACAAAACAAAAGAAAAACAGGTGGCTCAAGATGTACTTAAAATAAATAGTTAAACAACACCAATGGCACATTTATACTTAAGCATAAGTGATTTTATACAATCACTTATGCTTAAAACATATACTGAATTGGCATTCATGATGGGAGGAAAAGCAAAACAATGAGCAGTCACTCACTTCATCTGCTTCACAATGGTGCTCTTCCCCGACTCCCCAGCACCTGCAGAGAGAACAAAAACAGGCAGAGGTTAAAAATATGCTCCTGTTAGCTGAGAAATGTAAACAGGCAGCCAGTAAGGCTGGCTCACATCTGGACCCTCGTCTTATCCCCTGCATAAGTCAGCTCTACAGTCTGAATTCAAACGGCAATGCAGGGATCTGTTAATTTCACAGCAGACACATCACAGCCACTCTCAAGAAACTACTTTTATCGTAGTTAACATTTTAATGGAAATGTCTTGCACTGATAGGATATAGGCTTTTCTTATCCTCTACTATGTTTATTCTAACAGCCTGAGGCAACCAGAGAGAGCTCATCTGCCACAAGGAATCTAACACTACACGCAGACGTACACCCAGGGGTGCCTGTCAGTGCACTCTCTGCTCGTACTCGCCTGGGGTAAAGTCTTCATGGGATGACCCTCAAAATACACTGCTACGCAGCATGCACAATCAAGCCCCAGGGTAGGAATGGGCCAAGATACTTTCCACAGACAGCTGTCAGCTCCTACTCCTCCATGGTATACAAGTGAAGACACTAATAGATCACATGCAGTTCGCCTTTCAATAAAAACAGCTTACACAAACATCCAACGATTTAGATTAACTAAAGTCGCTTTGTGTGCGGTGTGTACTATGATTAAATATATGACCAAAAACCACAGCAATGTCTGAGTGGACAAAAGGTGAAATTGTGCTGTTGTTCAGCAGGATATTGCGACATTCTCAAATTTACGTTATCCTCATGGTTATGAGGCAACTTGCAATTCACACCATGATGGAGTATTCATGAGGCAACACAGTCTCTGCGGCACATTATGAAGAAATGGAAGAAAGATGGACTGTCCCTGGCTCTTTGAGTGTAAAGTAAAAATTACAAACTGATTCCGTATTTCAAATAACAATGATGCAGGTAGAATAAATAAAAATGTGGGGTGTTCACAACATTTTAATCGATTATTATTCTCAGAGTTCAGATCAAATACTTACACTTGAATAAATCATATTTGCTGTCATAGACTTTTCTTGTTTTATTTATGTTGTATAAGCTGAAGCAGTAGTATTTAGTAGTAGTTAATAGGGCTGGGTGATTGGGCGATATAAACGATATACGATAGACAATAGAGATTTTGACTATACCGCTCTATCGCGATAGCGTATGTTGATGATGTCATCAAGCTGCGCCTGTTTTGGTTGAAAGCATCGCAGCGGCTACAACCATTATCATCTGCAAATTATGCCAGCCGACAGTCATAGCAAAGAGATGAAGCACTTTTGAAATATGGGGAAAGCCAAAAACTGCGCTTCCTCCACTTCCGTAACATTGATTCATTAATGTTGAATTCTCTCACAGCTGTTCTATTCCCATGTTGTTGCAGTATATTAATAACTAACCTCGTATTGTGGATGAATAATCTCAGTTGTTCTCCTGACTGAAGTTTGGCCCGTGTATAGCATCCTGCTATGTGATTGCATTTGTCTATAACCACCAGAATCCCTCACGTTAACTTTTATCGAGTGGAAAAAAAGTTGGCGTTCATCCTCCAGCTCCACTGTGCTAATGTCATGCTAACATAGCTGTGTCGCTAGCAATCACGTAGCACAACATTATATACCAGGTAGTCCAACTTCAGTAACCCTACAAACGGCACTGCTGTTTAGTTTTCTGTCTTCATTTATGTTGGAAGTGATAGCAGAGCTGTACGTTTTAATTGGTTTCAAAAATCTCTCAGTCAGAACATGGTATGAAATGTTTAGGTGGAAACTAGCGAGCTAACTCCTGTTAACTTCTAACTCTGTTAAATTTAATAAATTCTGTTTTCATGGATGTTAAACTTAATTGTTACACCTGGTAAAGCAGCAACGCTGATGATTTTATTAAAGATGAAAGAATTTAGACTGTTTTTAACTCTGTGTTCTTTTGGAGTTTTGGACCCAGATTACTCCACGAAGCTCCTCACTGCGGCAGCCGTAATGCTCTGACAATCCATCAAGCAGTGCCGCTTACCAAAGTTGTACTAAAACATTTTTTAACAGATTTCTGCACGCCAAAATCGGTTCGAGGTCCTTAAGCACAACCAGAATTCATACATAAGGCACAATCTCGATTTTTGAGAAAATTAAAGGATTTTAAGTGTGCCCACTTAAATAGTGTGGAAAACACTTATACAGAAGAAAAGAATATATCGCGATATATATCGTTACCGCACGTGCTTCAAATTATACCGCGATATGTATTTTAGGCCATATCGCCCAGCCCTAGTAGTTAATAGGGATGGGTACCGGTATCGCACCAGTTCTAACATAAACGGTAGTAACCAGACCGAAAAGCAGCGCACATTTTGGTGCTTTATTTCTGTGCTTTTTTTCCGGTGCTTTTTTTTTCCTGAGCTGTGATACACTTCTAGCCAATCATTTTACGTTTCTGAGGATAGTAGGCGGGTCCAGGTACGTACGTTCTTTTAGAGCAGAGCTACAGATTAAAAATGCCCAAGGCGAAGCGTTCAAAAGTCTGGCTGTACTTCACAGCAAAATATGCAAACTCAGCAGCCTGCAACAAGTGCTTTAAGCTGATACTGTGATACAGTGCAAAGGAGGTAACACCTCGAATCTGATGAAAGACCTGGCGACGCAGAGCGTTTTTTTTAAAAGCCGAGAAATGCGCCGTATTTGATAGCTTGCTGCGAGACCTCACACCGGGCACATCTACTGCGGGTGGGTTGCCTGTTATTGGACCTGGAGTTAGCAACATCCCCCAAAAACCTGAAGAGGAGAGTCCTGGCCCCTAGCCCTGCCAGTGTAGCAGAAATGATGAGGATGATGATGCAGCAGCAGCTGTTCTTCTCTGCGGGAGTAGCTTAATGTTGTTCGTGTGTAATTTACGTTGAGTAGGCTAACCGCGTTATTACATTAATGCATGTAAGGTGAACTAGCAAACACTGTCGTAGTTACATGCGGCTGTCTTCTTGTTTGATGGCAGATACTCCCTTCACCCTGGCCTAAAAGGCTAAAATGACCAAAGAAAAAGTGGAAAACAGCAAAACATGAGAGGTTTTTGGACAAAGTTTGTGTTTTTTCCATTGATTAAGCACTGTTTCCAGCCAAGAGTGATACCATATATGCCCCATAGCTGCAGAAAAGGCTAACATTGTTATCTTTTTACAAAAGAAACAGCTGAACATGAGAGGTTTTTGGACCAATTTTGTGTTCTCCATTCTTTAAGCACCGGTTTGAGCACCGTTTAAGCACTGGCAGTTTCAAAAGTACCGGTTTGGCACCAGTATCGGATAAAACCTAAACGATACCCATCCCTAGTAGTTATTTTAACTATATAGCAATAACAGGGCCCTCTTGGGAAAAAACACAGAGTTTATAAATCTGACTGACCAGAGCTGAGATAGCTAGCCTTTCTCTTACCACACCTACACACAGATTCTTCTGAAAGTAGTAAACAAGCACTTTGGAGTTTGACCTGTGAAGCTAAAACTGCTAACAGAAATGAGTAATGATGTCTGGCACATACCTTGATGCCACTGCTGCTTTGATTAACAAATAACTAGAAGCTTTTGATATCGTATAATACAAATACTTTCTGTGATAATTGCACTGATACTACCAATCCTGTTATTTTCACACAGCATACTTTGATCACCATGTCTCATTTTGAACTACACAAGTCCAGAAGACTGCAGATCCATAAACACAGAGACAAGTCATTCCCACATGCCATTTCAATACTAGTGCTAGGAAACATTTCATGAGTCAGTGCTGAATAGAGTCCCTCCACAGTTACCTATAACTTGTGACTGAATACACAAAATGTCAGACAATCCAACTGCCCCACATGCTAGACTTAGCCCCTTCTTTAAAAAAAATATATTTTCAGTATACGCAAGGACATGAAACGACAAACAAATTGATGCATATACTTTAATTATATGAAGAAAATGCAGCAAGGGATCACACTGCTGGTGGAAAAGCAGCAGACGAGGAAAAGTGGAAAATAGGGGGAAAATAAATACTGTCCACTGCCTAGCAACTGGGCAATGTGCACGACAGTTGTGGTTGTGTCTGACTCATGGCAGAAAATGAGGAGAAAAACAACACAGAAGGGGAAACAGGACTGCCAGTGCCCAATGTCCAGTTTCATTTGAACAAGATCAGTCAGCTTTAGTGTTTAGCTTACTCTCACATGAGTATGTTAAAAACACACACAAACATACACACAATATAAAAGATGAAGAATGTTAGTGTGCATACATGCGTAGCTCATCTTGCTTGCACGAGTGTTGCTGAAGTAGGGCTTATTAGCATGAAGATGTGTAGTACTAGGAAAAGCAGCAGGGAATTTGTAAATCTCCCAGCAAGACTCAGGAAATTGTCTGATTACTGATGGGTTACCATGTGACTGGCAGAACCAACACAGAGATAGTACAAGGTGCCAGGAAGCCCACAGGATTAACTGGGGTCCAGCTGCAGCTGGATGAAGCTGAGGCCTGACCCGTACATCTCCCTGTATATAATCTGTGAATCTTTGAGCTTCTGTACCAACATTTCTTCAAAATGGTAGTAAAAACTGAATCGTACACTCATGTCTACAACCCAGCAGCAGCAGAAGTAGCACAACGAACCAGATTACAAATATCGAGAGCTGCACGACCAGCCAAAATGTTGAGACATCAACACACCGTCATCTAACAAGCCCTTCGGAGACTGACTGAATTTCCAGATTTGGGGATGGGGTGGGCTGTCATTAATACATTTGTGTTAAAGGGAAATGATCCCAAATGACTGTGGTACTTTTTGGATGTATTCCCTTCACACATTACATCAGCACAAAAAGAAAAAAACTTCAATCAAGTCCCAGGTCGCCACAGAGAGAAGAACTTATAATCGCAGAAATGGAGAGAATGCATCAATTCCACCGGGTTATGTAAGACATCAAAAACAATCCATTTGTGCGTGTGGTTGCTCCAGGCCACCCAGTGAGTTTCATTAATTTAACTGTTAAAGAGCAGACAGAGATTAAGAAAAAACCATGTCATGTATAGGGACCCATTTGGTTTGTGATTTCTACTCAGTTAAAACCTAAATGAGTTTGCCTGTAATTGGGTATCTACCCTTTTTTGCAGATGAGCTGGTAGCTGCTTTATGTCATATTGGAATGAAATGCAATTACCTCTATTATCCTAAGGGAAACCTATCTGCTCTCTGTGTGCCAACAGGTGGTTTAATGTTTGGATACTTGTAGGTGTTAAATTAACCACACAGACAGTAATCCCCAAAGCATGAAGGGGAAACACTAATTATCTCTGCAGAACTTCACCTCACTAACACAGACTCCCTTGAGGGACAGTCATTGTATGTACAGCCTTTAAGTCTATTAGAGCCACATTTGTCTCGGCAGGGAGAATGTGATGGTTCAAATGCACACAGCAGCACCACCACCTGCTACTGCCCAAAGAGTTGAGTTGGGTTGCAGTAATAGTATGGCTTATTAGCAGTCATTAGCTCCAAGCTACAGAGATTTCCTGAGGGCTAATTTGCAGATTAAGCCTCAAAAACAGATCCATTAGCTCATTTTTTCCTCTCTTCTTAACCTAGGAACCTATGGGTTGACAAGATTTTAGTTTTCTTATGCAGAGACAGGGTCTTAGAGGGGAAAAAACAACAACAAAAATCAAAGCTCTATCCACCCCCCACATTTGACCAGCAATGAAACATGACGAGAGGAATGACTCTAATGTTTCTGTGAGAATTCCCGGCATGCCCACACCATCTCTACAGTTTTGTCGTTTGGGTGAAGCAAGAAGAAACAGACAAGTCTAGACAACACAAGAAAGAAAATGAAAGGTTCTTCCTGCTGTTGTTTTAAGATTCAACTGCCTGATATGATGAACTTTTATGCACTGTGTCATCAGCACTATTTTAATGCTAGAAATGAATCGCGTTGAAAATGAAACTAGTTTCAAAGACCCACCTCCCATGGCATTAAAGTTTTTATGCTATGTATTTGAATAGATGTGCATGTGTTTGGAGCAAGTGTGATCTATCCCGGTGGGACTGGGAGCAGGACAAAGACAGCAGTGTGGGTCCCTGCTAGCTGAGAACACAGGCCCGCTGTTGATGTTTAAGATGCGACCACTGCAATCAGTGCTATAGCTCACACAAGTTACTCACACTGCACCACTTCCTTTCACTCAGCATGACAACTTACTTGGGCAGCCATAGCCTTTCTCCAGCAAAAACATGACAAAAGGTAAATCTCAACAGACAACAGGCACTTAAGAGTCAAAACAGACAATATTGAACTCCCTTTTACCTTCTTATTGTACAACCAAGTCCCCTAAACTTTCCTTACTAAGCACTGAACACAAAAACTGGGCTGGGAGGAAATCCAGCAACTGCTCTTAGATGAAAATTATGTCTGAGGGACATTTTGGTCAGTACAATCCGGTTGTTAAGTCTGACGTCACTAGCCGTGTCTGGGCCTAAACTCTGCTGCAGGTCCATATATCAAACGATCACTATGGCATTACTGAGAGTTGAAAAACTGTCTAAAGTCTTTCATCTTTAATAAAATGATCAGCGCTCTGCTCTACCAGGTGTAACAATTGAGTTTAACATCCAGGCATCCATGAAAACGGAATTTATGACATTTAACGAGTTAGAAGTTAGCAGAAAGTTAGCTTGCTAGCTTCTATCTAAATACAATATAGCATGTCCTGACTGCGGGGTTTTGGAAACAAATTAAAACGTACAGCTCTGTTATCACTTCCAACATAAATGAAGACAGAAAACTAAACAGCAGTGACGTTTGTAGGGTTACTGAAGTTTGGCTAGCTGGTATATAATGATGTGCTACGTGACCGCTAGTGACACAGCTATGTTAGCATAATATAAACAAGCTAACTTTTTTTCCACTCGATAAAAGTTAACGTGAGTATTCTCGGTGGTCAGGAACAAATGTAATCGCATGGCAGGATGCTGTAAATGGACCAAACTTCAGCCAGGAGAACAACTGAGATAATCCATCCACAATACGAGGTTAGTCATTCATATACTGCTGCATGGGCTGGGCTGTAGTTACATCCTAAGGTTTTAAAAACTGAGCTTAAATAAATGATTAGCGGTAATAAAAGCCGAGGGAGGTCAGCAGTGATCACTGACTGTTTTAGGAGCTTTTTGAGATTAAATAGAAGAAAATACAAAACATTAAACATGTTAACAACACAAAAGCCATATTAAACGCAGACTACTTTAGGACCGGAAGTAGGATTCGTCACGTCATCACTTAACGACCGGATATGAGGGGGTGTACTCACTTTGGATTTTTGTTATTAGAGTGAAAAAGAGAAAAGAAATTCTGATGTGGTTTACATGGAAAATAAATACAAATAAATCAAATTTTCTAGTATATTTGGACATGATATGAATAGAAGATTTTTTTAACACTTGCATTTAGATTTTCTATCTTCCTGGCTGACACCAGAGTTACAATAACCCACACTATGGATTATTATGCCTGCACTTCAAACACCACTTTGATATAATATATTCCAATTAAAGTTTCATAAAGGCAGTTTTTCTTGCAGTCATTTTGTGCTGCATTGCTTTTAACTGCATACTGTGCGTGCTTATGATATTGTGAACACTACTGAAGCTGTATGTTTCCTGGAGGTTTTAAGCAGCTTTTACAAACTGTTAAAAATATTTAAAACATACTGTTGTTGTGTAATGAGACTGTTTTCTAACCATCTTGACAATTTGTATTAAACCCTTAGGCACACAAGAAGAAAAGAAAAAACAACCGTAGCTGCCGCAAAATAACTAGAGCAAAAGAATACATATACATTAAGTCTGGCTTATTTTTCCACTGAATTTACAATGGCCCTATGGTCAATCCTGTCCCCAAGTCAGAACTGAGCTGATGAATAAATCAATATGTGACCCCTTGGTGACTGGCTGATCCATGGAAATCTATTTCAAC